>NW_027278895.1:0-140722 GCF_046629955.1 Centroberyx affinis
AACAAAAAATTACTGGAATTACTTTTTAAAGGGTAGAAAGGTTGGAAAAACACTAACAATTTAACACAGTCATTCTCAACCTTTTTCATATCAAGGACCCCTAATTTAGTCCACTATAGAGCCACAGACCCCCATTTGATGAGATTTTGTCTCTTGGACCCAAATCTGAAAATATGTTTATTGCTGGATATGATTTTTTCCAGAATTCCATGACTATCTGTATTGTAGGTAGAGAGATAACAGTGAAACTATGATCAAAACAGTCATTCTTCTACATTCTCTAATTGTGTTAACTCCTAGTAAATTAAATAATGGTGAAGTTTAACAATTCATAAATTTGCTGGGGACCCCCTGGAACCCCCTCAAGGACCCCTGGTGGTCCCCAGACCCCACGTTGAGAACCACTGCTCTAACAGACTGGATCCTATTTATTTTAGAGATCATGAATGATGAAATTCAGCCAGGTAATGATTTTTATTTGCAACATCGATATATAGATATATATATATATTTATAAACAGACACACACACTGGTGAACTTAACATGCACATGCACAGGAGAAGCAGGGAGCCGGTGAAGTGCAGCAGCTCATTACCTGCAGAGCGAATCGAGAGCGTCCTTATCCAGGAAGTGGTGATCACTCTTTGCCCACTCCAAGTCGATGGGGAACCTGCAGTCTGACAGACACATGAGAGGGCGCGTTAGCCCGGGACGTTAGCCTAGCTGTCACTCAGCAAACATTTGGATTTACTCTGCATCACCTTGGACTTGAGGATTAACAGCCTCATAATTTACCTTTGAATAATTGCACGTACTGAGGGAAGCCAGCCGCTCTCAGCCAATCACAGGCCTCCTTGGCCTCAATCTCTGCAAACAGCAAGGAAAACAACATCTGATTCAATTATGATCATTTCATGCTCCGCCCGTTTTAAGAGGGCAAATATTTGCTCTTAATCAGTCGCCTGTGTTTAAAGTTTAATTACATTTGCATTTGGTTGTAAGAAAAAAAAAAAGAAAAAAAAAAAAAAGATACAAACACATTGAGGGAGAAAAATTGGAAGCGGGCCCCCGTCACGTAGAGGCTATTAATTATCTGTGACTCTTTGGAAGAGGCCATTCTAATTACTGCTAATTGGCTGACTGGGGATGGGAGCTTATGAGAGAGGAGAAGAAGAAGAAGAAGAAGAAGAAGAAGAAGAAGAAGAAGAAGAAGAAGAAGACGAAGAAGGAGAAGAGAGGTTTATATAGCTCTCCTTCTCGCTCTCTCTGCCACCAGCTTTCATCCTCCCTCCGTGTTCCTCTTCTATCCATCTGCCCTCGCCCGCTGAAGCCGCGGCATTAAACAGCAACAACATCAGGGACAGATGGCGGGATAAAACGAACGCACCCATGCACTCCTTTCTGTTAGAGTGGTAGCCGTTTTATCAAGGCCATTAGAAGGAACGCGTGCAAATACTTGAAGGCAATACGTGATGATAATGCCCCCACACACACTCATGATCACAGATGTGCATCCACACTTAGGCCTGTACAAGAAACACATATAGAAACAGGCACACACACACACACACACACACACACCCACACCCACACAAATTGCACTTAAGACCACATGCCCCTAAACAAACACCTACACACTTACTACAAATACACACATGCATACAGCAACACACACAATAGATTAACAGTCACACAGTAGCTGCATTTCCATCCAAGTATTTTTATGCAAATTATGATGCACAGAATTAGAAAAGATGAATGGAAACAGCAAATTTTGAAAAAAAAAATGTACTCAGTGTTGCAGAAAAGCATTCACACTCAGTTTTCTGTTGATAAAGAAAGTATGCGATAAGGAGAGACAGAAAATCGTGTGTGGAATAGATAATAATGTCGGCTCGGGTCGATCTCATTGCACAATTTTAAAGATGTACAGTAGATACTTGGATTTGGATATTGTGAAAGGCTGTAAAATACTTCCCAGAAATATTGTGGTTTTTACGGCTATTACAATATAACTAAGGGCATTTTCTTTTGTTTTTGTATTCGGACAGCATGAAACATGGCTGACATTAGCTGACACTATAAAGAAGAAGAACAACAACTTTTCCGACTTCAACCCAGCTGACAGAAACGCACCTAATTCGCATTTTTATGTTGTTGTTTTTTTTTTGCGACATTTCAAAAGTTTCCTTGAAAAATCCACTTGACAGCAGGATGGAAACCGCTTAAGATGTGGTCTCGCTCTTTTTCCCAGAGGCTCCGGGAGTCGAGAGAGGAGACGACGTCTGGGGTGGCGGCGCGACACACAGCAGATGGCTCAGATATGTAAACACTGGAGGAAGTTCAGCGGATATGGCAATCATCAAGATGACAGAGAGAGAGAAAGAGAGAAAGAGGGAGAAGAAAGAAAGGAGAGACAGAGAGGTAAACAGACTAAAATTGAGCGAGAGAGACAAAGACAGTAAGAAAGGCAGAAAGCAAACAAGAAAGAAAGAACGAACGGATGAAAGGACGGATAGCAATAGCGAGTGGAATTAGCATAAAACGAGCGGGCTAATCCCGACCCTTCAAGTGATCGCCGTGCCGACGCTCGCCGAGCATCTGAGCGCTGAGCCCGTTTTCCAGAGTCAAGATCGAGATGTGACATTTCAGATAGGAAGGGGATCAAGTGTGCTTGCTGAGCGGCGGCCTCACACAGCCGAGAGACGAGCCGCAAAATCCCATAGATCTGTGGCTCTACCGGAGTGAGGAACCCGAACTCAGCGAGGCACCGACGACACTCCAACTGCTAAACTTTATTACCGATCAAATCTATTACTTTTACTGAACATTATAGACTCAGACTTGGCAGTTTGCGGTCATGAGGGTCACTAGGCAGAAGTGACTGTCATTTAAAACCAGCTTTCCACATTAAATAGATCTAATATCCAGAGGTGTCAACTTTGCTCGAGTCCCAAGTCAGTCTCAAATCTAGTCCCAAGTCTAAATGCAGATGACCAAGTCAAGTCCAAGTCAAGTCCATGTCATTAATGTCAAGTCTCAAGTCTAAATGTAGAACAGCAAGTCAAATCAGAACAAATCAAGAGTCCAGTATCAATTTAATATCTTAAAGAAAACTAAATATCTAGGACTTTTCAATGCAATATGGTTTTAATAGGATAAAAACTTGGTAAGAGCATCATGAGTTTGATTTCTATAATCAGTTTCAACTTCAATAAATTCAATCATTCCATACAAATTCAGAAAACAGAATTTAAATTAATTTAAATTAAAGTCATTTACACAAACACAAGATCTCAAGTCAAGACTTTAGAAACCTTTTCAAGTCATTAAAGCACAAGTCAGAGTCGAGTCCCAAGTCACCAGAACCCAAGTCAAGTCGAGTCTCAAGTCTTCTCTTCATGCATCAAGTCAAGTCTCAAGCGATTCAAATTGTGACTCGAGTCTGACTCAAGAGAATGTGTTGAACTCTATCGATGTGAAGCATAATTGTATACATTCTCAGTCAACCTTGCCAAAAAACAAACATAAAACAAAGTCGATTTGCCTTGATTTCTGACAAGTTACAAGAAGTTCAGTGCTGGATCTTTGCATGTTGACAGCTCCAAAAATGGCAGTAAGAGGTAACTCACTGAAAAATGTATACTTCAAAACCCAGAAATCCTATAACGTGATGTCAGTAAACGTCTCACAGCAGCTCATGTTTACCAACCCGGCCGCTCTGTGATGCTTTACACCAAAGGAAACCAAAGAGACGAGAGAGGAGAAGATCTAACGCTGGTGAGTCCAGCTTTATCTGCTGTTTAGGAGACAGTTTGGATTTCACTCTGAAGTTTGGATTCATCCCTTACTGTGAACAGAGAAGTGATCATACCAACATCTGAATCTTTGTCATGTTAAATCAACAAAAGGACAATGAGGGAAGAATATGTGTTCAAGTGAAAATAAATGGCATGAAGGATAATTTGTGCAATATTTTTGCCCAGAGTAAGGAAACTGGTGGAGGAAATAGCTGATGACCACAGGGGACTTCAACCAGGTTCAAGATGGGAGTCTTGATAAAAATAAAAACCCCAAAAAACCCCAACACTTTCTCCAATACTATACCAAGAGATAAAAGAGCCATAAATTCACTAATGAGAGATATGGAGACTGGTTAGACTTCAGCAAAAGTGGAAGTAAAAATACTGACTTTAAAACATACTCAAAGAAGTACAAGTACACAAAAAAAGCTACTCAATTACAGTAACAGGATTAAATGTAATCAGTCAGTCAATGGTGAATGGGCACAAGGTGCACAAACTATTAGGAATATCACAGTATAAGCAGAGCTACTCTTCAATACGGAACAACCCATCTGTGCATATGGGAAAAGGTTTGATTATGTGAAACAACTGGCAGGCGAGTGGGATACATGTGATCCAACAAAATACCTACAACTAAGGAGTAGTATGGGGGCGTCTTTGGGCTCGACAGAGGGGAAAATGAAGAAAATGTAGCGCAGGCCTTCTTTAATTCACTGTGATACACTCAGTATCAATATATAAAAAGATACTGAAAAACAAGATTTGTGGGAATTTAAAATTGAGCAGTGAGATTGGGGAGGATATTATTTCGAATGTTGGGAAGCCGGGGATAAATGTATTCATCACAAGACCGTTTACTCCATTCCAGCTTTACAGAATGAGTCTGATGCAGGATAGTGAGTTGGAAGTGTTTAAGGAGGAAACTGGCACATTCTTCATTCTTGCATGCTATGTGGGAGTTTCCCTGGGCACTTCCTGTTTGGAGGGAGCCTTTAAAGGAAGCTTGAAGTGGAGAGAGCAGCTCTGCCTCCCAGGAGACACAACAACACTGCCACAGGGCTTCACCACCAGCTCTGTTTTCACCACCAGCTCTGGCCTGATTTTGGTTGGCTGTACTATCGCTGCAGAATAAGACAGAATCAGAATCAGAACCGGGTTTATTTTCGCCAGGTACATTTTCACATATTAGGAATTTGACTTGGTGAGTTTGGTGCAGTGCAATATACAGACATTTAGACAGACAAACAAGCAGCAATCAAGCTTTACAAATAGAATTTAAATATCAAACATCAGAGACAGAGAAGAAAGAAAGAAGAAATTCCTGAAAATATGACTAAGTGGGTCATCCCGGGGCTTTTTACAAGGGCTCAGTATTAAGTTGCATTTAGCGTCTGACCAAAGTACCAAAAATGAATAAATAGTGTCATAACACAGGGAATACAAATACCATAGATACAACTATGTATTTACAGATGTACAATTTGTGTGGACTTATATATGTGTATGTATGACTTATATGGAATGGAGAAACCTTATGACTGAGAATGCTTCTTAAAGGGAAATTTAAGGAGGTGTGGGATGACTTTGTATATTAAGATGATATATTAAGATGTATATTAAGGGGTTTTTGGTATAGGGAAAACATCAATATGATCGTACTTATGCTGTAAGACTGAGGGTTTCTTGTTATCTAGTCTGCAGAGTTGCTTTTTTCTACTCCTTTATTCTGCACATCCTTTTGGCCAATACCGATGCCAACAATGTTTATTTTGGTGTGTACCGTTTCAAAAACTGGATTTGGAAAACAAATAAAAACTTAAATGACATGAAAAATGGCATCTCATATGGGGGGCTGGGGCGGTCCTCTCTGTTGCAGCCCCACCTTGTGATTATGCTGATAAGTCAAGTGTATTTTTACATAAAAATGCCTAGTTGTAAAAGTTGTTGCTAAAATATTGGTAAATTCTGATAATTAAACCCTATTTTAGCCTGTTGTCAGAAGGATATGCCCCACCAGCCTCAGTAGTGGAGCTTCCCTACCTGAAATCAAGCTTCAGATGATGCAAGTGTTGCCAAACAGATATGCCCTTGCAGCAGGTTTGTGATGAAAAGAATATTTTATTTCAATGAGACATGGACAATCAGAGGTGCAGTGGACATGAATATTCTGTCTGAGGGAGTGAGAGAGACGGACGGAAAGACAGACAGACAGACAGGATAACAGACAGGGAGTGAGAGACACACATTAGAGACAGACAGGGAGTGAGAGACAGACAGAAAGACAGACAGGGAGTGAGAGACAGACAGAAAGACAGACAGACAGACAGGATAACAGACAGGGAGTGAGAGACACACATTAGAGACAGACAGGGAGTGAGAGACAGACAGAAAGACAGACAGGGAGTGAGAGACAGACAGAAAGACAGACAGACAGACAGACAGGAGTGAGAGACACACATTAGAGACAGGCAGGGAGTGAGAGACAGACAGAAAGACAGAGAGACAGACAGGGAGTGAGAGACAGACAGAGAGACAGACAGACAGACGGGGAGTGAGAGACAGACAGACAGACAGAGAGGACTGAGAGACAGACAGGATGACAGACAGGAATTGAGAGACACACAGAAAAACAGACTGGGAGTGAGAGACAGACAGACAGACAGGAGTGAGAGATGGACAGAAAGACAGACAGGAGTGAGAGACGGACAGAAAGACAGACAGGGAGTGAGAGACGGACAGAAAGACAGACAGGGAGTGAGAGACACAAAAAGATAGACAGGGAGTGAGAGACACAAAAAGATAGACAGGGAGTGAGCGACAGAGAAAGACAGACAGGGAGAGAGAGACGGACAGAAAGACAGACAGGGAGTGAGAGACAGACAGAAAGACAGACAGGGAGTGAGAGACAGACAGAAAGACAGACAGGGAGTGAGAGACGGACAGAAAGACAGACAGACAGACAGATAGGCAGGGAGTGCAACAAACACGCAAAAACTGAAGCAGAAAGACGGGTACGGAGCGAGTCGGTCAAGTCGCAGGCCGAAGAATGACCCAAAACACGATTGACCTAATTTCCAGATGAATTATGAGTCAGATGAGGAACAAAACACTCCACACCTGTCGGAAAACCATAATGAACGTTCCTACCCGTTTCCACCCCCCCCCCCCTCCTCGCTCTCCTCGGTCCTGCCTTACGTAAGCCCGATGCTATCTGCGGAGCTCCTGTTCCCAATAAGGCCAAAGCAGGCAGCGGCCTCTTCCGCTTTCCAAACGACTCGCCTCTGAGGAAGCTGTGGTTTGGGGCCTTTGGGTGCTGATAAGAGATGCGGCCGATTTGGGGTGGCTCCGCCCTCTCGCAGCCACAGGAAATTGGAGAGCGCGTTTGTGTGGGTGCTGAGAGGAGCGGGCAGGGTGAGGTTTACGTGCCCGGAGGACCGTGTGTGTTTGGTGTTTCTGTACAGAGGGGGAGGGAGGAGGAGGGGGAGGAGGTTGGTCCATTTGTTGTCTGGATGCTGAGGCTTTGACATGAGCACCAGGGGCGTAGCTAGGAATTATGGGGCCTGTAATTGGAGGCCCACTTCCGTCTTGTCCCCACTCCACCATTATTCCATCTAGACCAGGGGCGGACTTCATGATTTGGGGGCCCTAGGCAAAGGCAAGAATGGGGCCCCCTGAATCCCAACCCTCTCCCTTTTTAATCCATCCTTTCTATACATTATCTTCAAGTTGGGGCTGAGCAAATGATGCATGTAAGGGCACTTTTTCTTTGATTATTTTTTATTTATTAATTTTTCTCTTAGCTACTGATGCAGTGGCAAGGAAAATGAGCTTAAAGTCAAGTGGCAAAATCACACTAGAAGTGGAATAGCTCACTATAGCCTGACTGAGTAACTCAAGATTGAAATAATTTATTGTTAAAAAAAAAGTACATTTCTTTTAAATGGAACTGAAGTTAAAAAATAAGCACTGATTGGCTGCTGTAACCAAACTTTCACCAGTCGTCCGCTGTTCAAACTCTGTCTTGGGAGGGCAATTTAGCCAATTTATTCCTGCTTGTTCCAGTTTGTCTCAGCACAACAGCTGCTGTATCATATTTTTAAGAAAGTATTATTTGTTTGCAGATTTCAACCAAACCCTGTTTCAAAACCAGAGTGGTGTGAAATAAAATATAATATATTCATAACTACACACTTGAGGACCACAAACTGCATTTCAGTCCAGACTCTTCAGGGGCCGTCCCTCTGCACTCATTACTATTGATTGCCAGCAATGTTGGTAATTTAGGATTTTAAGCTTCTTTTGTTGCTGCAATCAGTGCAAGTTGCTCAGGATAACAGAGCGGCTGAATGCCTAAAATGTGATGTAATGAAACAACACGCAACCAGGCAGTTAATAAGCTCATTGTTCCCTTTTGACAGGTGTGGAGTGTTTTTTCCTCTCGGGGGTGCTGAACAGGGATGTGTGCTTAAGGTGTGTGTGTGTGTGTGTGTGTGTGTGTGTGTGTGTGTGTGTATGTGTGTGTGTGCGCGTGTGTGTGTGTGTTTTGATCCACTGTATGAAGTTGGATTTCCACCACTTTCCTACAGAACCAGTACTGCACCTGCATAACATACTGGCATAACATAGTTACTTTTTAACGTAATTAATGAAATGAAGTAACTAATTACATTTAAAAGTAACTTTCCCCAACACTGTTACAATGTTACACCTTCACTAGATAGACATAGCAAGTGTGAGGCCAGAAAATAAAATTAACAAGTGAGTGAGCAATTTTTAAATTAAAACTCTACATTGGCTCTTGTATCTTTATTATTTATTTGGTAAACAAAATAGCATTGAAACAGGGTAGGGTGTCATATTTCTGAGAAAACTTTATATTATATTTTGGCAGGTAATATTTGTTCTTGGGGAGGTAATTTTTTTTAATTTCCCCCCAAAAAATCAATACAGTTACTGTTGTACACTGCTTTAACACCTGTGTCTCCATTGTAAATGTATGTAAATTCTTGGCGTATTCTTAGAGGTTTGGTCAGAACTTACAAGTCTTGGTCTGACACCTGGGGCCGGTTTCACAAAACCTTCTTAAGAAAAAAAAATCTTCTCAAGTGCCATTTGTTTCTTAACTTTAGTCTTAAGAAAAAAAAATAGGAAAAAATGATATTCTCAAAAACAGTTCTTATTTTCTTAACTTTCTTCTTATGTTTCTTCCTAAGAAAAAACTTAGGAATAACTGGTATTCTTGAAATGAAAGTTCTCAAATTTCTTCTTGATTTTTTTCTTAACTTTAAGACAGCCCTTCCCCTGTCTTAAAACCCCTACAGTGAAAAGGTAAGCCTCTAATATCATTTATTTAAACACATTTTAGACAAGTAGGTTATAGTTCAAAGTCTTCATAGGTTCCCCTACACCTAACATTAAGATGAACATTTATTGTAAAGCTTTATTTGGTGTAGGGCCAGGTAGGCCTCTGTCTCATGTCTGTTGAAAATAAGCTGCAAATTTTACAGTTACCAACAGCAACCGATGTTTAAATCTTTGCCCTAGTTGCTCTAAATAGGTTTTTACCCAATTGTTTTGTCGATGGAAGCACTTTGGATTGCCGCCTAGCCTTGTCTCCTAGCCTCCTAGCCTTGTCACCTAGCCTCAATGGCAGTAAGCCTAAAGTTTATTAACCAGAATTAATTCAGGCCCTATTTTGAGAAGTTCTTAAGTAGGAAAATTAAAGAAATTCGTAAGAAATTAGACTGTTACTAAGAAAATATTGACGAATTGCACTTAAGAGCCTTCTTAAGGACTTCCTAAAATTTCCTCTCATGTCATTTCTTAAGATCTATCTTAAGAACACATTGGTGAATCCGGCCCCAGGTTCCCTAGAATATCATCTGTCATGGAAGTGCATATCACTGCATCTTACATCACACACACACACCCCCACACACACCCACTGTGAGTCACTAATAGAGTTTTAGTATTCCCCCTCCGGGCCTTCGTGACCGCAGACTAGCAGTCTATTAGCAGTCTACAGCGGAGTTAGTTACACCATTGGTCGGCCGTGGCACGTGGCACATCCATACACGGTCCAGCCATATACTAGGTTTTGACCTAGTCTTGTTTTTCCAACCACGCAGGTGCTTAGCGGTGTGTAAAAGCGGTGTGAAAGCCTTCAAACATCAGCGGGGTTAAACTTAAATATTGAACACTCAGGAAGCGCCGGGCGGTGCGATGCTCTGGCTGCTGGGGCGAGACGGTCCGTTTGACTTCGGCCTGGAGATTTGGGTTTGAGACTGACAAGGCAGACACACGGCTTTTAGGCATTTAGCTGAGGCTCTTCGGGCACGTACGCTCAGACTGTGTAGCAAAGTGTGCGAAAACTATTACATGTGCTGAACTCTGACCTGCGAATTCGCCTGGCCAGCCAAGAGACATTTGGGCATGTTGACCTCTGAAAGAAAATCCAACAGGGAGTCTCTAGTTCATCCAATTTCATACAATACTGCTCTAGCAAAGTAGAAAAAGAGAGCTAATTATCTCCCAAATGTAAGGGTGCGATCAAACCTACAGTTTGTTTTCTTTGGTCCAAACCAGAGTGGAAATGCATTTTTGTATTTGGTTTGTTTAGGTTCACACTGGCCAATTACAGGTGAACCAGGGCTTGTAAACAAAAGTCACATGACTCACAAGTAGGTAACCTGTCATCCTGCCAGGTTAGAGATTTTGGCGGCGGGGAATCAAAACAAACCTGATTTCAGTCCCTGTAACTTGATATGTGTGATATGTGTTACCCTCCCAAATCGATGGTTTTGTTAATTGTTGTTAATATGTTAATTTCTGAAAAGAGACACAAGGTTTTCCTCGGACAGCAGCAGTATGCAAAGTCTTAATTTGAGTGGCATTCCCCTTTAGTGTTTTCAGTGGCTGTTACTACACTTGTCTTATTAATGCAACTTATCACCAGATGCTGTGGCATACAGCAATGTAAAGAGATGGAATGGGAAAGGTGGGATAAAGTAAAAGTGGGGGAAAAAGTATGAAAAAGTTATGCAAACACCAGCCACAGGGAACACATCCTCTACCATCTAACGTCAGGCCAAAAGTGGAAAGTGAAGCGGTGTCATGAAATCCACGCTTGAGAATCAGATCTCACAAATCACACTGAAGTGACAGGTGTAACCGTAGTGACAGAGGACCTGAAGTGACCCTGGCAGACAGAGTGAACCAGACTGCTCACTCAGTCAGAGAGATGCCACAGTTAATATGGAAAAAGTCAAAATCGTCACGGTGACGGCGATCAAGACATTAGAGCTGCGCCTGCATACTGTCACCGTGAAAAAACAATCCCACTTTATACAGGCCATGGAACCACATAGCAACACCAATCGCTGTTTTTGGTGATTCTCTTGTACTATACACGCGCACACACACACACACACACACACACACACACACACACACACACACACACACGGCAATTAAGCACACAAGCACAAAAAAACAGACATGCATTACACACATGCTTTCTCACGTACACACACACTGAAAAATTTTGTGAACTGAACTCAAATTCTGAAACTCAGATTACGTGTTGTGGACATGAATTGTGTGAAGATTACGTTCCTCCTCCAGGAAAGGATTATATGACAATAGCACAAGAACACGGCATTTTCACCTGTTAGTCATGTGAAAAGGTTAGCTAACGATTGAGTTCAGGCAACTAAAAACAATTTGGTTAAGGTAAAGTTTTGGTCATGGTTAAATAAGAAAAACCTTTGCTGAAAATTAAAACTTCTCTCACAGTATAAATATTCTTTGTACGAGTTGGGAGTCAAACCCTAGAGTCTCCTCCCATCCGTCCCCCAACCTCCACACCCTTACTGTCCATTGCGCTATTTCACTCTCAAACTACTATTTTTGTCACTTTTCCTGCATAGTAGAGCTGAACAATGAATCAAAAAAAAAAAATCGCAATATGAACTTGTGCAATTTCCAAATCGCTGAGGCTGCAATTCAATGCTTAAGAGAGAGAGAGAGAGAGAGAGGCATCCAAAATAGATTTCTGAACAAGGTGTTTTAGAACTGCAGGTAATCTTTGGTCCGTGAATCAAGTACAGTATTGGTAAAAAACCTTTAAAACTCAGTAAATCCCACACACTGACACTTTTTTTTTTTTTTTTTTTTAAACAAAATCACTATTTTATCACTCATTATAACAAACAAACAATGATGATATGAAGACATTGTGCTCATTTCAAGAAATGTCATGCCTGTGTTCACACACACACACACACACACACACCAGTCCCACACACACACACACGGAGCATGGCTTAGCTCACTCCGTTCCTCCCCAGCCTCAGTTGGCAGGTGTAGCTGTGCATTAGCTCATAGGTCTAATCTTCCCTCTGCTCTGTTGCCCTGCGTTGCTAACAACACAGTCTGCCCCGCCGCGGCCTGCCAGTGGAAAGACGGCTGCAGAGGCGTCAGTTAGTGTAAACGCTCTCAGGTTACCGCAACGCTAATTGGGAAGACTAAAGGGGGGGAATTACGTGGAAATAGAAATGACACAGCACAATGTGCAGGTCAGTCTGCTGTGATCCCAGGCAGAGAACCAGCTGAAGCCAAGCCACGTGTTCAGTGGATTAGTGCAGTTGGAGCACTTCAACTGATATATGCACTGTCCGAAATCAACTTTTTGGTTCACCTGTCAAGGGCTGGTAAACTACATATTACAAATGTTCCTAAAAAAATGAATTCATATACTTTTTTTCACTTAATAGAAATGCCATCCTAGCCATTTCCAGTGCTATTTTGTGTACAGAATCAGTACCTGTAACCTTTCTGGCTGTGTACTTTTTCTTATTCCTGTGGATAACTGGACTAAATGTAGACGAGGTGACGTCACCTCCAGATGTTTCCAGCAGCTCCAGTGGAGTTTGATATGAGAAAATGTTTCAGCTATCTAAAACATCAGCGGTAAACGTCAGGTTTTGGTGTCAGTCCCTCAGAATCAAAGAGCGAGGGATTCTTCTTTCTAGAGCCGCCATTTTGCACCGAGAGACGTTCAACAATCATACAGGGAGAAATCCATCGTAGAAGAGGAGAGAGACCAGTTTCTCCACCCACAGGAGCAGGAGAGAGACCAGCATGCAATGCAGCGGAGAGACAGGTTAGGTTTAGAGTAAGGGGAGCAACTCTCACTTTGTATCGACTGGACAAACTCTCTTGCTCTTACTACGCTATCACTATCACTATCACTATCACTATCACTATCGCTTTCTCCACCTATGAATAAACCACAGCTAGGAGAGTTGTTGAAAGGCATTCTGGGAAATGTAGGAAATCACTAACCGAAGTAGAAGTGGACGAGGCAGGTTGAGGGAAAGTGGGAAACACTTCATCACAAAATAACTCCCGGAATACCTTGAACATCACAGACTGATGAGATCTAACAGTGTAAAAGTATCCAAGGGGAATTTTTCCTTTAAGTTTGCAGTTCAGTTATCTGACTATTATCTGTTCAATCAGCTGCTAATAAGTCTACAAATTAAGGCAATAACTTCATCTGTACAACACAACTAACATGCCTATAGCTTTAAAAACAAAGTGCTGCATTCCCAGAAGCCCCTTCCATACCAACATCCCCCTATAATACACACACACACACACACACACACACACACACACACGCACACAGTTAGGAAGTGACAAATTACATGTAATGGGATTGTAGACGTGATTAGCAGCATGGTAACAGTTAAAAAAAACAACAACTCAGTAATCAGGCTATGTATACTTTATGAAAGGAATTCGTTTTTGGATTATTTACATGTAATTTACATGTTTAAAGAGTATCACGTTATAGACGCTGATGTACATATTCTCTGGCTCTTGGACACAAAGCAACACAAATTCAACTGAAAGTAAATTTCATTTCTGAGTCGGCGTAATCCGGTAGATTTCATTAGTGATTGCAGTTCCAAGCAGTTTTATCAGTTCTCATTCTGAAAGTAGCCTCCTGACCTCTGCACCCCACACACATTCACAGCCCGTCCTACGCCCTTCCTACCACAGAAAAAGCCTTTATTCTCCTGCAAAGTTTAAAGTGGCGCTCACCATGTTTTCAGGCCCACGGCCTTTCAGCAATAAAGCCTTCTCAGTTCAGACTGGAGTGCTTTAAATTCCTTGTTTTTTTCTCCTTCTCATGAATCAAGACAAGCCTTGTTATCAAAGCAGCACCAACTGTACCAAACACCCTATTTTACTATTTTATTAATATAACTATTACATTTTTACACTAATATCTAGAGGCTAAACGGCCGCCTGTGTACCTTACCATCAGTTAAAATGTATCTTCAATTAATGCAACCACAACAATAATGTACAATTTTATGAAGGGCTCCTCATTAAGTCCTCATTAAGTAACACTCATTAAGCAAATTAAGCAATTACCTGTTTAATGAATTTCATCAAGCATGACTGTCAACTGTCATCAGAAACATAACACATCTATCTATCTATCTATCTATCTATCTATCTATCTATCTATCTATCTATCTATCATAATAAACACATCAGCTGGGACTCGGAGGTATACTCACTTGTGATCAACATGTTTCTGAAGCGCTCTGGGTTGGAGCAAACTTTACCAAACTTCCTTGTTATCCGTCAAAATATAATGTAGAATCAAAGAGAGAGAGAGGAAAAAAGAAAAACCCTGAAGCTGGAGAGATTTTTTTTAAACATTATATCCAAAATGAAAAAGGTCACATATCCTCTGTTCTCAGAGAGCAGTACAGTCCAGTTGTGTTGGTCATGCTGGGCATCATGTTAATGCAGTCATTGTTGAACATTTCCCCTCTCTCCCCTACCACTCCCCTTCCTCTGCCTGGACCGGACCATCTGAGCTCCACGGGGGTGTGGAGGGGGAGGGGGGGCGGGGGGAGGAGGGGGGGTCCTAAAAATAACCTGAAGGATAAATGTCAGCAAGTGAACTCCTGCCTGAGTGGACTGTTTGTACAAAAAAAAAAGACATTTCATGAGATTTCTTTGACATTTCTCGACCTCTAAGAACTCCTGGTGGACTGGCAGGTCAGAAATTGAAAGCTGGAAATCTGTAACGGTTCAAAGTTTTGGTTCATGAGGGGAAGTGGTGTGTCCCGCAGTGCACTGCCCACTGGGTACAGGAGTGACCACACATTTCCACAGGGCAGGGACATGGCAGCACTTTATATAACAAACTATCGTATTAAAATAGGCCATTCCAGGACTCAGAAGTTCCATTTTGCATCAAATGAGGCCAGCGGTGAAACTTCTTCTGCTCACGCATTTGTTTTATTTTCTTTTGTAAGGAAAGTTAGGTTGTCCTCCCCCAGATAGTTTCCTTTTGTCTGTTGTTTTGGCACTGACTCACCCTGAAGCTTAGAGCTTCCTTTTTGTTATTTGGTTTGTTTAAAGGCATACTGAGCAGGATTTTGAAATAACATGAACTCATCCAAAAATGATCCTACTCAATCATGACTCATGGCCCATTGGTAGTGTGTGGCAGTGTGTGTGTCTGCAGAGAGCCTGCTGCCTTCTGCCTGGATTTTCTTATTTCTGAATGTTCAGGACGTTTCTGGGTGTCAACCTTTTGGCAGCAGGTGAGTCCTGCAACCAAAACCACTGCTGAACCCTTTTATATGTAAAAGCCTCGCTGGCTGCAGTAGTGATCCGAACTCTAACACAGAGTAGCTGGAGTTCTGGTCAGAGCGAGTGTGTGTCGTTGTTAGCGTAGCTTCTTTGTAGTAGAAAAGCCGATAGATAAGCTAACCGGCAGCAACCCGTCCAACAGAAAACAGGCCGACTCCTTCACTCTTCATCCCCATCCTCTCCTTCAACACTCTCCAACAGGTGAAAGCACACCCCAGATTCACTCTCATTTTGGAACAGGCCTTGCTGTACTTTTTTACTGTTTTGTACCGTTCTGGCAACTGCAGGGACGAGGGGTCGACTTTGAAAGCTGTGTTTACAAGCCACAACCAGCAAAATCCTACTCAGTATTCCTTTAAAATAAATAACTTTTCTGAACTGCAACCTTTTTTTACCAAGGCAGGGCTTGGGAGCCGGGGATGGAGGGTCAGTCAGGTCGGTTTTAGTCTCCCGTAGACCGGGCCTGACGGGGCCGGAACATGGCACTGAGGGCTGCAGTTTATATAATATAATATCCTATTAAAATAGGCCATTCGAGGACTCGAAAGTTCCACTTTGCATCAAATTAGCCCAGCAGTGAATTAGATACTCTGCTCGCTTCAAGCCCTGCATCACAACTCTCAGATGGCGCAATTACGAAGCACCAACAAGGAAAGGGACTAAGAGAACTCACAACATAAACTTTCTCATTCTTAAACTTTTCTCCCTTTTGAAACTGACTGCTTACACCGACATGTGAGATCAGAGCCGTGTTTAGCTCTCTGACCCTCTCATAACTGTTTGCCGCGGCTTTGATAAAGAGCCGTTTAGCCGAAATGAAAGACGGATAGCCGGCGGCACTAATGACTCACAGTCCGCCTTTAACACATGAGGATAAAGTCCTTGCGCTGCCCTAATAGTCCGCTGCACTTCAAGGTTTCATCTAGACTCAGTCCAAGGTATACCATTAGCGTTAATGGCTTTCCATTTAACGCGTAGGTGTTTGATTATGGGCTTTTAAATGTGAAAAAACTCCCTCAGAGGAGAGGAGAGGAGAGGAGAGGAGAGGAGAGGAAAGGGGTGCGCATGTTTCGCCACATTAATTCACAAGTGAAGGAGGAGAAAGTGGGATATGTAAACAACTAATGGACTTTTTCACACAGTCTATCGAGAGCAAGAGAGAGAAAAGTGAATAGGGATTATGAGGATGGAGGGAAAAACACATTGTCTTCTGTTTCCTGAAGTGACTACAGAGACCTGACTGGTCTCCTCTGTGGAAATCAGGGGCTCCAAAGTGGGTTTTTTTTTCTTTCAGCCCTCAAACCGACAACAAATTGTTGAAATTGCACAAAGTCATCTGAGTTTTGGCTGTTTTATAGTGTTTTATAGTGTTTATATGGGAAATATAATATCAACAACGCTCCCAGCAACAGCAATCAAAATGCGACCCAGGGTGTTTCCCATGTTCCTGTGGTATTAAAGCAACTTCTTGGGCAGGGTTGCCCATCAACATTGCCCCCAAAAGTTGCCCTCTTCAAATTATTTTCTCATAACATTTAATCATGTTGTTCTTTAAAGTACAGGAACAGTTCAGTTAACTGTAAAGAAAATGACCACAGTGCATGATATCCACCATTTCCAACAACTAAAAAACAGTAATATTGCAGAGGATGGATGATGTCTATATGTCTGTCTATATTTCTATTCTAGGTTTAGGGATTTTAGAGCCTCAATTACCATGTTACCCACAATATAATGAGGATTTTTAGTATAAGCCAGGTGGGCAACAGGGAGGCCATACTGTTTGGAGAGACCATTCCATAACTGAAAGGTCCTTGAACACAACACCGACCCCCCTACCTACCTCAATGACTAAGATATAAACATACAGCAGATACTATAAATCAGAAAATCATTTCATCTTCATTTTGAATTGTGACTACATTATAGTTATATATATACAGTATTATAGTTTTGGTCTTGACTCTGCTATTTTAGTGTTACGCCTCGTCTTTCTGCCCCCTGAGAGCAAATAACCTTAAGGAATTATGCTGAAATTACAAAATGATGTGTCTTAATTTTTCCCTGCTTTGATTTGTTTTATCCTGCTGAAAAATACTGCTGATTATAGTCATCAAAACAGAGGATTTTGAAAGGTTTGTCCACTGCTGCTGCACTGCTGCTCCATCTCTTAGAGCAGTGGTTCTCAACGTGGGGTCCGGGGACCACCAGGGGTCCTTGAGGGGGTTCCAGGGGGTCCCCAACAAATTGATGAATTGTTAAACTTCACCATTATTTCATTTTACAAGAAGTTAACAATTAGAGAATATAGAAGAATGACTGTTTGGATCATAGTTTCTCTGTTATCTCTCTACCTACAGTACAGATAGTCATGGAATTCTGGACAAAATCATCTCTAACAATAAAAAATATTCTCAGATTTGGGTCCAAGAGACAAAATCTCATCAAATGGGGGTCCTCCGTGGTTCTAATGTGGACTAAATTAGGGGTTCTCGCCATGAAAAAGGTTGAGAATCACTGTCTTAAAGGAACTGTTCAGAAAATTGAAGGAGCAAAGCCCGCTCTGGTTAAGCAGTAGTTTGAAACATTGGAGGTGTCACAGTGTTCAGCTCCATCTGCAGCATTTGAGGTAAAAATAAACGGGGTACAGCGGCTTCTGCAGCACCGGTGCAGGACAGTTGCGCAGCACAGGGAAGTTTTCTGATGGCTGCCACTGTAGTGTGGACAATGGCTGACCTTTCCCCCAGTATCTGACTTGACTCTCTGTTAGTCTACAACACTCCAACACATCTTAACTTGGACTTGCACCCCCCCCCCGCCAATGCCATCCAAATCCCCCTCTGCCTTTTGGGACTTGGGCTACGTTCACACTGCAGCTGAAAGTCTCAATTCTGATTTTTGCCCTCCTAAGTGACACAAATCCACACAAAAAGTTTTTAGTGCAGTGTGAATAGAAAAAAACACACACATGGAATCAGATTTTAAAAAAAAAGAAAATGTTGACTCAAGCAGCGAGGTTGCAAATGTAATTATTATTTAGGTAGATTCCTCCAATCAAACAAAAGTAGAGTGAGTGATTTCATTGAAAAGACCTGATACCCAAGTTAAGAATTCTTTGGGTGGTGATTTAGTTGTAGTTTAAAAGGCGGATAAAAATACATTCAGTTATGCTTCTTTCCCTTATAACTTACATCAGTTTTATAATGATGTGGGTAAACTGAGTTGAGCTGGTTTACTCTCCAATACATCCTTGATTTTGGGTCCAAAATTATAGGATAAGACATATTGCTCAGGGATTAAGGTTTAATGTGTGTCCAGATCCTTTTAGCCTCTCCCTTTAGCCTTTCTGTGAGACTTTGGGCCTTGCGCTGGTAAAACGAGGTAAAACAATACAAATTAGCCATGGGATGTAACAAGCTCTCTGATTGGTTACCTTCTCCTTCCCACATCCATGTCATACGTCTGCATATGACATGCCAGGTGATAGCCAATCGGAGAGCTTGTTACATGGCTAAATGGAGAGGCTAAATGGAGAAGCTAAATGACTAAGCAAATCAAATAGCTAATAGGAAAAGGAAAAGCAGCGGGGAAATGGAAATGCAAATGGGAAAGGAAATTGCCCTTTTAAATGCCTGATTAAAATCTGTATTCTTAATTCAATTTGTGAATCCAGTTATTTATTTCTCTTTTTAAACTGCATTTTCAAATAGATTTTTAAATTCCATTATTTATTTATGAATTCATTAATGTATTTTTAAATGATGTACTTATTGACTGTTTTATGGTTGTTTTTGTAAATCCCTTTTTAATTTGAACTATTTATTGATGGATAAATATTTCATTTGTAAATTCTTTTTATAATTCCTCTTTTTATTGCCCATTAAAATATCAAATAATGAATTACTTTGTAATTTAGTTCTATTTATTCATAGATTCATAAATGAATTTGTAAACACAGTTATTAATGCCTATTTTTATTGTACAATTAGTTATTAATTAATGAAATGCTTTATTACTATGTCCGTGACACTTGTGGTCCTCCATACATGGGCTGTGTCACATAAATGTCTCTGTTTTAGGAAAAATAATATACTTAACAAACTGTTTACATCATTTCAAGTTAACTATGAGCGACTATGAGATTCCTCTGTGTTTTATTGTTTCCATTTCTCCCTCCCTCTCTCTCTCTTACACCTCTGTCTCACTCTACCATGGCGACCGCCACAGTGCCCCCCCCCCCCCCCCTCCCAGAGGCCCCGTCCAAGGCCAGAACAACTATCATTATGTCGTCTCGGTGTGGTTATTGTCCAGACTTGCCCTCTCACCTCGCCATAAAAAAGCAATCTTCACCATCATGAACCCGTCTGTTCCCGATCTCTCTCTAACGCCTCTGTGCGGCGGCGGTGGCGGTGGGGCCGGCGGGGCGTGAAGGCACCTTGTCGCCGCGATGTTTTCCACGGCCCTGCTCCATTTATCTACTTCACTGGGAAACAAACAGCGGAGGGAACGGAGAGGCGAAAGTGGAAGCCACAGTGAGGGAGGCTGCGGCTTCGAGGGCCACGAAAGAAAAACCACATCAAAAGAACATCGGTCCGTTACGTAACTGTGCCGACTTGTTTTGTTGGCTGAGAGTTGGAAAGCTTGTCATGCCATATGGGTCTCTATATCACACACACACACACACCCCCCACACACACCACACACACACACACACACCACACACACATACACTTATTCTCTCCCGCACAGCATTTGACCATAAAATAAATCAAATAAAACTTATTTAAGGAGCACATTTCAAACAATGATGCAGCCCAAAGTGCTTTACAAACACGATAAAAAACATCAACAAAGAGATTTTCAATAGTATAAAAAGTATAAACAGTATATTAGAAAGTACAATTATAATATCAAATAGATACAAAGCGCCAGGTCTTTAAGAGACTGGAGAGAATCGATGGGAAAAAACAAGTTAGAATGTGTGTGTCTGCACTAATGTGTGTGTGTGCACATGGACATGCGTGTGTGTGTGTGTATGTGTGTGGGTAAGTCACTTTCAGGGACACAAACCAGACTTAAGACCAGTTGATTGGGGACGGCTTGTGCAATTGGGGACAACAGCCGTGTCCCCAATTGGTAAAAAGCTGATTTTTGGGTCAGTGGTTAAGGTTAAGGGAAGGGTTAGGTTAAGGTTAAGGTTAGGGTAAGGGTTAGGTTTAGGCAAGTAGTGGTTATGGTTAGGATAAGTCTCAAGGAAATGAATGTAAGTCTGTGTAAATACCCCAAAAGTGACATAAGTAAGACTGTGTGTGTGTGTGTGTGTGTGTGTGTGTGTGTGTGTGCATCTCAACAATATGACTTCATCCCTCACAGCAGCAGCTGTTATGAACAGACCGGCCAGCAGTGTCCCACTCAATCAGTTCTATTGCCTGCATTATATTTACCACACGCCACTATTTTACAACGACTGTGATTTATGGTAATGGGAGGCATGCAGACCTTCCTACCAGACCCCACCGACACACTGTGAGAAGGAAAAGGACATTTAGGTGGTCTTCAGGTTGCAAAAGTTGGGGATCCTGAGAAGGATCCTGGGAGAACCCAGAAACATGGGACTTCTACATCTGTAGAATCTACATTTATATGGGATTCTTCCAGGAAACCATTTGGGATTTGTTTCAGTGTGTCACCCTAAAGTCACAATGAAACCGCATTTTGAGAGCTTCTTGCTTCCTTAATATGATGTATTGATGGGTTGAAACAGGATATTGGAGCGGGACATAACATGAGGAGGGATCATACAAAAGTGTAAACCAATGGGAGATCAGTTAGGGAGAGAAAGGTAGTTTTAATTGATGGGAGGGGAGAGATTTTGATAGAAAATACAATAAAATAATAATAATTGGCATTTTTTTGCATACTTTGTCAAATAGGTGTGATAATTAGAATGAGCAAAAAAAAAAATGTCAGTGTGACTTTAAGGTGCTCATTGGCTCCTTTTTGATCTTAGCAGAACTTGATGAACCTTCAGTTTTCAGAGTGTGAACAGATTGGAAGCTGGTGACATGTGGATTGAGGCAGTTTGATGAAAAAGCAGCATATGTCCCTATGTTGTTGCAAACAAGGACAAAAGGGACAGCCATGTGTTTACTGCGTGGGAAAGTTTTCCCATTCGTCTTTTGAATGTGGAGGGGCCATAAAATAAAGTGAGAGTCCTGACTGGGGCCACGACCCCTGGAGCCTGCTGTCAGCCAGCAAAATAATGATTTAAAATTGAAGAATCCATTTCCATGATACTATTCATACATTTTCATATAGCCTTAAATAGCCTTAAAATATGATCCGGTTTGAATTTAAATCAATCGTTTTTTATAAGAGCAGTTTCACATCATAGAGGTTTCATTTTAGAACAAAACTCTTCAGTTCAGGATTTAACTGCCGCTCTTATCCTGACTGACTTTAAATAAGAGCAAAAAGTAGAAAAGGTTTTCTGTCTGTGAATCCCATTATCACAGCAGCCTTGCAAAGAGCACGGACACGGGATGACAAAACTAAGAACGAGATAATAGTTTTTTAAATCCGAGCCAAGTAGAAACTCAGACAACGCAGAATTATTCATTCATATTAAGTTTTTTTTTTTTGCTGCATGTCCATAAAACACTGTGAGGCTCTTTTACAGGAGGCTTCTTTTACAAGCATGAGAGAGGCAGAGGCAGTGGAGGTTAGGTAAGGTGGGCTTAATGAAAAATAAACAAGGCAACAGTCTCCCAGGAAGGATGCAGTCCTCCTCTGGACCAGTCAGTAACAAATACGCCACTTTATGGTTTTTTTTTTAACATCCCACTACTATAATTGGAGAGCGGTTTGTGTGTTTGTGTGTCCTGAGAGGAGAGGAGGAGAGGAGAGGAGGAGAGGAGACAAGGAGAGGAGAGGAGAGGAGGAGAGAGGAGGAGAGGAAAGGAGAGGAGAGGAGAGGAGAGGAGGAGAGAGGAGAGGAAACATGGAGAGGAGAGGAGATGAGGAGGAGAGGAAAGGAGAGGAGGAGAGGAGAGAGGAGAGGAAACACAGAGAGGAGGAGAGGAGAGGAGGAGACGAAAGGAGAGGAGGAGAGGAGACAAGGAGAAGAGAGGAGAGGAGAGACGAGAGGACAGGAGACAAGGAGAGGAGATGAGGAGAGGAGCAGAGGAAAGGAGAGGAGACAAGGAGTGGAGAGGAGGAGAGAAGAGGGTCGACAAGGAGAGGAGCAGAGGAGACAAGGAGAGGAGAGGAGGAGAGGAGACAAGGAGAGGGGACAAGGAGAGGAGAGGAGAGGAGAGGTGGAGGTTATAAATTCTAGTTTCTCTTATTGGACAGTCACAACAGAGAGAGACATTTTTTTTGCCATAAATTGTCAAATATGTGAATGCCATGATAGTTAGAATGAGCTAAAATGGTGAAAAGGTAATTTTTCTTTTCAGTGCGACTGCTTATTGGCTCCCTTTGGATCTTAGAAGAAAAAATACATTGTTATTTTTTTGGTATAAATTGTCAAATAGGTGTATAGTATGATAATTAGAGTGAGCTAAAAAGGCAAAAAAGGAGTTATTTTTAATTTCATTTTTTTTGGTGCAATACCGTCATTTTTTTTTTTTTTTTAATTTGCACCGACTAAAAATGTAACCATTTGAAAGTACAATAAAAGTAACGAAATGTAAAGTTTGACAAAGTAACTAATAAGTGACTTTACTCTAATGCCCAACACTGTTTACAAGCAATTAAACACTGCAGAGCCATGCAGTGGAAACGCTGCCTGTCTGTGTGGAGCAGGGATTAAAGTGAAGCTCGGGGCCTAACCTCCGGCTCGCTCTCTCTCTCTCTCTCTCTCTCTCTCTCTCTCTCTCTCTCTCTCTCTCTCTCTCTCTCTCTCTCCCTCCCACTGTTTGGAAAGGTTACGCAAGACTGAGCTTCCTTTTCCCAAGCAAGAGCCTAGCGGGCGTCAGAGGAGGAAGAATCTAACAATACTCCCAGCGGATGGGAGTTTCTGTGTGTGTGTGTGTGTGTAGTGATGGATTTGTGTGAATGTGTGTTTGTGTATATATGATGTCTTTTGAGTGTGTATTAAAGTGTGTCCCTAGTGATGTGTTTGTGCCGTGTGTGTAGATCCAGTCGGTGTGTGTGTGTGTGTGTGAGATGTGTGTGTGTGTGTGTTTTATCTTACAGTATTTGAGGGAGGCAGCTACAGTATGTGCGGATGTGATGTGTTGTGTTTACTCTCATAAACTTTGCCTCTGATTGTGTATATTTACCGCCGCTTGCGTGTGTTCTCTTGGGTGTGTACGTGTTTGAATTTATTTTGCGTGTGTGTGTGTGTGTGTGTGTGTGTGTGTGTGTGTGTGTGTGCGTGCAGTCTAATCTGAATGCAGCCTCTGAGTCTTGGTGGCTGGTATTTCCGATGCAGCAGGACAGGAAGTGGCCTGCTCTCTAGAGCTGCATGTCCCTCCCACTGTACACAGGAGAGCCACTACAAGACCTATCACTTCATCTGTGTGTGTGTGTGTGTGTGTGTGTGTGTGTGTGAGTGTGTGTGTGTGTGTGTGTGTGTGAATGTACCTCTGTGTTTATCTACAGTACATGCGTGCTTGTGTGTGAATATACAGTATGTCAGCTATGCGTAGATATGTTTGTGTGTTTCTGTATGAATATGCATGGTTGTGTGGAGAGGAGAGGAGAGGAGGAGACAAGGAGATGGGAGGAGAGGAGATGGGAGAGGAGAGGAGAAGAGGAGAGGAGACAAGGAGAGGAGAGGAGAGGAGAAGAGGAGAGGAGACAAGGAGAGGAGAGGAGAGGAGATGGGAGAGAAGAGGAGAGGGGAGAGGAGAGGAGACAAGGAGAGGAGAGGAGGAGAGGAGAGGAGAGGAGACATGGAGAGGAGAGGAGAGAGGAGGAGAGGAGAGAGGAGACAAGGAGAGGAGGAGAGGAAAGGAGAGGAGAGGAGGAGAGGAGACGAGAGGAGGAGAGGAGAGAGGAGAGGAGACAAGGAGAGGAGAGGAGGAGAGGAGAGAGGAGAGGAGACAAGGAGAGGAGAGGAAAAGAGGAGAGGGGAGGAGGCGAGGAAAGGAGAGGCGAGGAGGAGAGGAGACAAAGAGAGGAGAGGAGGAGGAGGAGGAGGAGGTTATAAATTCTAGTTTCATTTACTCTTAAACAGGATGTATTATCAGCAAATTTATGTAACCCTTCAACTCGTCCTGCGTTATCAATAGAGGGCTTTCAGATGATGTAACACCCTCTGGCGGCCATATTGGAGGTCCTCAGCTCTTCAGCAACAGTGGCTGTGAACAGCTGGTTGCGTTTCTATATGTACGACTTGGATTTAATAGAATTCAAGTCAGTGACTGGTTAGCTAACTATCACTCTCATGGTGTGTGCAAGTTTCGTCAAGCTAAATTTAAGACTTTGTATGTAGTTGTATGTAATTTAGCTTGAGAGAGAATGAAGTATAAGACTTGGCTGTGGAGTTATCAGCAGTATCCAGCTGGTCTGATTTCTCACTGGATAAACAGCCGACCACACACTCGCATTTGTAAGACTTCTACAACTGAGTTTAGGGCTTAAAATGCCTCTTTCCAACTGCATTCAAAAACGTATTATTATTGAATCGATTTTTATCTTTTTCTTTGGTGTCATGGTTTGGAAACCTATCTGTAAAGAACAGAAACTCTCTGAATCAGATTGTTACATGGTCTAGTAGGCTGATTGGTGAGTCACAGCTTAACCCAGCAGCGTCCCTGTACACCAGACAGTCACAGCGGATAACTGGCTCGATTTTAAATGACGACTCCCACCCTCTGCACCGTGAATTTCAGCTTTTTCCTTCTGGATGAAGGTTTATAGTCCCAGAGTGCAGAACAACACGGTGTAAAAACAGCTTTGTTCCAGCAGCCATCACTCAGATGAACACGTCATAGCAACATTGCACAGATGATATAGAAGCAATGTTTATTTATTTATTTATTTTTTTTTTATCTTTTAGTTTTAGTGGTTTAGTGATGATTGGAACTTTGAGTAATTTTATTATGTTTGTCTACTGTTTGTGTTGTTTCTAAAATGTGTGTCAAGATGGATGCTGCAAACCAAATCTACCTACGGGTATAAATAAAGTAACCTGAACCTGAACCTGAACCTGAACCTGAAACTGCGTTGTTGTAAACACATCTGATTTCCTAACATGTCTAGTAGAAGGCTAGCAGTTCCATATTAACATTAAGATCAGTGTGTTTGCTGGCTAGTTAGCTAACAGTCAGTTCAGGTTAACTGAGCTGACTCTTCTCAAGCTACAACTCAGAGTGTTTTGAGTAGAGACTAGAGCTAAAGACAAGACAGTTTACTGTGTCATTTGGAAACTAATCCATTTTATCACACTATTCAACATTACTTATAACATTACTGAATGGATCTACATCCACACCAACAATCCTTTCTCTATGGGTTCTCTTGAGAGTGAAGAACCATATAATCTATTTGTACTGCTAGCTTAGCGCTCCTTGAGAACATGGCAGATGGGGATTTGGGACCAAGAGGCTTGTCTGTGAAACACACCGTCACAGATGTGACAAAGAGGAAGGTCAAGTCAAGTCAATTCAAATTGTATTTATACAGCACATTTCATACACAGGGCAACACAATGTGCTTTACATAAAAAGACAATACAATCGCAACACAATCATAGAAGTGCAAGTGCAGAAGATAAATATGCATCAACAGGTGTTAGTGCAGTTATACAAGAATCAGTGCAGAATATGCAAATGTCAAAATATACAAAACACACACACACACGCCCACACACACAGAAGGTGGGATGGACTGTTGAGTGCTTCTGAGCAGTCCCACCTCAGCTCTCAAAGGGGGTAAAGACTATTTTAGTTGAAGATATTCAGCATCCGTTTCCTTTGAAACTATGAGTGAAAATATCATAATGCCTGTTTGTTTTTGAGATCAAAGGCTGGTCTTTCCAGGGAAAGGCGTCGGGGTAAAATACTGTAGGTCACTACATGTACATAAATATAGCTCACTCCACTCTGACTCATGAATCCTGTGGCTTCCAGCACGACAGACGTCTGCTCCACAATCTCAAATTAAACGGCTGGTATTTCTTCCCGATGCCTGACTTCATTTCCGTTACGCTCGCTCTCCACATTATGACAAAATCCCCAGGAGAACCGGGCCTGCTGTGCGATTCAAGTGACAGAAGCGCTAATGTTGCAGGCATCGTTTCTGCGAAAGACGAAACAGGATGAGCGTCTTTCTGTGTTTGAATCCTCGAGTCGCGTCGCGGCCCGGCGGCGTGATGAAAGCCTGAGCCGGTGACTGAGCTAATTCAAAAGCAGGCTGTTGCCTTAGGTGAAGAACTGTATTTCTTCCAAATGAGAGTTGGCTCCATCGAGTTCTTCTACTCTGTTACAACCAAGGTTCCTAAATATTCACCCATTTAAATGTCTTAAAGTTCACTGTATACAACAAAACAGCACTTGGTTCATCATATATATCATATATAATAATGACATCTTCAGCTCTTTTACATTTACACCGATGATGTTTCTGTCATTCTGTCTGAACTGGGTGTGACAGAGTTTTGAATGGACCAGCAGCTTCCAAATGTTTTCCCTTTAGGCCCTGGCTTATCTAACAAAATTTACCCTGTTTTTACTGCTAGTTCACAGTAACTTAATCACATCCTTACATCAAATGGACTTGGAGTGCTTTAGCAACATAACAGAGAAAAACAACTTGATGTCAGCTTTCTCTTGACTCTTGACTCGCCCTCTGGCTCACATTTGGGTGCCGACCTGCAGCTGGCCAAACAACTGGACTGGAATTTATAACAGATCTAGCTGACTATATTTGCGAAACACATTTTATTTAATTTTTTTCAGTGTTATCCTACTTAAGAAAACATTTTAAAGTCAATTTCATATACAGTATCTCCTGTGATTGACAGGTTACCTGACACTGAACATCAGAGTTGCTCTGGTGCGGTAAACCCCACCCACCTGGTACTCAACGCAGCTTGAAACAAACGCTAACCAGAAGGCCCTCGGTAGAGCACAAACCTCTGCGCTCTACCTACCAATTCTCCAACTTGAAAAGCGGTTTATCATTTGTCTTCTAGGTTTGATTTTCTGACAAAATAGCACACAAAAGCAACCCTGTTTATCAGCCAAATTGGAACTCCTGGATGTCGGACTTTCCCAGCAGCACTTGAACGCAGCCTAATAGTTACGACTAAAGAACGATAAGCGTCTAATGGCAGAAATCCCAGATCTGGATCCCCATCAAAATCGAATCAACTGATCCTTGGGGCCAAGAGCGATCTCTCCACCAGACTTCATCCAAATGCATTCGTTACTTTGAGATACTGTATCTTGCTAACAAAAAGACAGACAGGGGTAAAAAAAATTAACCTCCTTCCAACTGTTGATGGAGGTAAAAAAATGATTTTTTCATGCTGTGTGACTCTCGGGCAGCGGGGGCAGCTCCTGAAACAAGCAGCCTCCCATGCTCTTCACAATCAATTAATTGGGAATCTGATTAGAGCTGCGCTTTATTAGCACTTAGAAATGATGTGAGGGCGCGGAGTAATGGGCCGTCCAACAGTTCATTTGAAAAGCATCGTTATGAGAACCACGCCTCCTAAACCAACAGCTTCTCTGCCAGCAAACACAGCACATTATTTGGGCCCCCATTCATTTCTTTGCCATTGTGGTTTTCTCCCATTCAGGATCTGCTGTTTGTTTTTGTTAAATGATCTTTATCTTGATCCGGGGAGTCTGCAGGATTTGGTTGAATAAGGTGGGAGACTGTTGTGTTTCCATTTTTTTGTCCCTCCAGTTCTATTTGAGTTGTCAGTCACTGCAAGAAACGTTTTTTTTCTGAAATCTCTGAGTGATCTTTAAGAAAATATTAGAAAACAGAGGCCGTGTCAGAATCCAACTGTGCTCTTCCTGTAATACAAAATGCCAAATGTTGTTTATTGAAATTCACAATTGCCCAGAGGCGGAAGTACAATCTCCCTCCATCTTTCCCCGACTCTGAAACAAAATGGCAAAGAAGCCTGGAGTTCAGATTGTCAGCTCTCCATGTTGGGGGAAAGTGACACATCCAGGAGGTTATGACAGATCAGCAGCCTGGTGTTAAATAGCAGGCTGACGCTCAGCTTCTGTAACCTGCACATGTTCAGGTTTCAAGGTTGAGAGCAAAACACAAACGTGTTTGAAATTCACCCAGAAGCACAATGCTCTTTTGGGGTGAAAACCTTGTACCAGCAAAGAGTAAGGATTTTCAGAAGTGAAGGAAAGAATAGTTATTTTCTCATCCATGCCCATGTATTCTTGATACTATACAGTGAGTATTATAATAGGCTTCAAGGATTCAAGGGGCATGAAACTGAACACTGTGGTTTTGTGGTGACCTAGCCGGAGGGATTTCACAGATGTCCTTCATTCAAAATGTCTAAGGCCGGACTTCCAATATAAACAAACCGCTGTAAGCAAAGATCATGGTGGAGAGTTATGGGTAAAACTGGCTGAGCTAGTCACATGGTATTTTAAATTTTTTTTTAATCTTCTTCTTCTTTTTTATCTGCCACATTCACCCAATGAGAGCTTTTTTGTTTTACATTTGAATACATTCAAATGTATTTGGATAGGAACTAATTTTCCAGCACAAAACAATGTTTTTTTTTTTTAATCCTTTATTAAGTGAGGCCTTGCAAAAATTTAGTAGTGAATTTTGTAGTTGAATGAAAGCGGATGGCGTCTAGAGGAAGTGAAATAAGTCACATGATAGCTGTTTCTCTGATAGTAGCAGAAATCCACAGGCGTTTTTAGAAGGCGAGAGGCCATGCAGGAAAATGTCCTTTAACCATATGGCTACTTACTATCTTACCTACTATAAATAAAAGCACTGGTACATTTGTGCTGGTTGTTTTGCTGTGCAGTGGAAATGTGTGCATCGATGATCCCTGGAGTTTTAACTTTCATAAATACAGATGCAGCCACATCACACTGCATGCTTGCTGCTCTACCGCTGCACTGCTGCTCCGACTCTGAGAGAGAGGAACTGCTTGGAAAAATGTTGTTCCCTTTTCAGCTAACGGTCTGGCAAGTAGTTATTTGAAAGATGAGAGTTGTGTGTTAAAATCTGCTTGTTCAGCTCTATTTACGGCGTTTGAGATAGAATAAGGCTGCAGTGGTTGTTTGGGGATTTTAGTTGATGGATCGGCATCTTCTTGCTATCTTGTTATCTTCTAGATTTTATCCTCATTTCCATGATAAAGCCCAAACATTGCCATATTCTGAGGCGTGTATTCTTTTTGATAAATGGCCAACAGCCACTGACAGTGGAGGAGTGTGTTTGTTCTGGGCAGATATGAATGTGGGCAGGAAAACAGCATAATGATCAGAACATGTCCTTGGATAAGTAAATGTAAAAAAAGCTTAAAAAAAAACCTAATAAAAAGTACTCAAAAATTTGTGCACATCAAAATCATCAGTGTTAATTTAACTCTGAGTGTAACAATCAAAAAATCAACACTAAAAAATCATCAACTGCACATTTTATGTTTATTTCTTCACTTTTGTTTTGATTTTCCAGACATTTACTCGTTCAGGAGGGTTTTCTGGGCACACCTGCTCTCTTTCAGCAGCTCACTGCTTCACACAGTGAAGAGTGACGGGAAATAAGAGAGACAGACGAGGGGGATGGATGGTGCAACGACTGGCAACGTGGGCGCAGGCCAGGCGGCTGAACCCGCTGAGTCACCGGGATCAGCCCTCCACCGACCCTCTGAACCGCTCTTGTTGACGAACACTATAAATAAAGTTGGCTCTGTTGTTTTGTTCTGGGCAGTGGATGGAAACCCGGGTTCACTGCCAAGGGTCACAAGAGTCACTGGCAGTGTGTTTGATGCTGCTATTACTAGGCTTCTTATTGTTCAATTGTTCAATTATTGTTTCAGAATTCCTCCTGTGTGTCAAACAGTTTAAAGTTTGTAAAAATTCCCTATTTCCTATGTGAAAAACACATTTAGAGACAGAGAAATAAGCATAACCAGAGTCACTGTGGTCCAAGGCATCCCATGTGTTTGTCATTGTGTTTGCATCTGCCGACATATAAAATAAAAAATGAAAATACAAATGAAAAGTCCAAGAATATCTAAAGTGCTGTTTACCCATATTAAAGAATCTCTTAATTTGAAGTTCATCATTGATCAAGAACTTTGTAATTTGCATTGATGAGCGACTTTTTATTGCACCAGATCGACCAATAAATCATTTGATGAGCCTCTCTGGTTTCATCAAGTGATATTTGTCTCTGTGATATAATATATTTTAGTGATTTATGATGCATCCTCATTGCATTTTTTTGCATTTTCTGCTATTATTATTATTATTATTATTATTATTATTTTATATACAGTATATTACTTATACACTACATTATTTATATGGTACCTCAAAAAGAGACGTAATTTCTACTTTACATTTTTTATATGCTCACTCTTAAAAGTGATGTGTCATTTTAACACATCTGTGTGTCTTCGTTGGGACAACACACACTTGTGTTACTTTTCAACACAACATACAGTACTGTGCAAAAATCTTAGGCATATGTCAAAGAAATCCATAAAGCGAAGATGCTTTCAAAACTAATGAAATGAAAAGTTTCTGAATATCAAAAATTTACAATAAACAGCAGTCTACTGACACACTAATGCAGAAAACAAATCAACATCTAAGACTTCTAAGAAATTTATATAAGAAATCTAGGGTGCCTAAGACTTTTGCACAGTACTGTATGTTAATGACAATACATTTTAACACAACGTGTTGTTATTAATAAATCTTGTGTTGATAAGTGACACCAGTGTGTGTTGTTCCAAAGAAGACACAGATGTGTAAAAATGACACATCACTTTTAAGAGTGAGCATATAAAAAATGTAAAAGTAGAAATTCTGGGAATACGTCTCTTTTTGAGGTACCATATAAAGAATGTAGTGTATAAGTAATATATATATAAAAAATAGAGAAAATGCAATAAAAATGCAATGAAGACGCATAATAAATCACTACAATATATTATATCACAGAGACAAATATCACTTGGTGAAACCAGAGAGGCTCATCAAATGATTTATTGGTCAATCTGGTGCAATAAAGTCGTTCATCAATGCAAATTACAAAGTTCTTGATCAATGATGAACTTCAAATTAAGAGATTCTTTAAAATGGCTAAACAGCACTTTAGATAATGTGTTATGTGTTGTTGAATGTTATGTAATATTAAGTCAAATTCCTTGTAGGTGCAAAACTTACTCGTGCAAGACTTACACATTTCCATATTCTGAGGGATTTATTATAATTGGTCAGATATTTTATAAAATTTTCTGGTCCTCTATAAATAAACTGTACCTTGTTCAGCTCTGGGCAGTGAATGGAAACCTACAGTATGTACGGTGCCAAAGGTCAGGCTGCTCCCCTGGCAGAGAGCGGCGTGTTCCTGGCAGGAAACCCCACACCTCCTCCATCGCCTCGTCCACCTTCACCACCGCCGCCATCAACACCTCCGCCGGGAACACCGTGTCCAGGAATAAACCTCCGATACCTTCACTGCTGTCAGGAAGTTTTTTCACACTGCGATCTGTTGCTGACAGAATGTGGGCGGGGCCAAAGGTTCCGATTGCTTCTCCATATGTGGCGGTCTGCAGTGGCAAAGTTTTCAAAGCCGCAAGTCAGGTGTTTTTGCTGCTCTGGTACATTATGTTGCTTTAATAAGTTAGCATTACTCCAAAATAAACAGAAAAAAACAATAAAAAAAAAAATTACTTTCAAGCTCACCATCGACCGCAACAATGGATGCAGCCGTTCTTCACCCATTGCTTTCACAGTGTTTATTCCTGCAGTCTTTTGAGTAGTAGAGAACTGGGAAGTGAACGGCTGGAATCGACTTCTTGCCCATTTTACACTCGCCAGGCAGAACTAGGGCCTTATCTACAGCAGCTCCTAAATTGTGTAACAGTGCCCCAGAAAAAAAATTAGCTCTGCTGATTCGGTTGGCACGTTTAAGAATCGTCTTAAAACCCACTTTTACCCGCTATAGCTGTTTGTTCTGACTGATCAGGTGTCTGTGGATGTATGCACACTCATGGCTGTGTGTGTGTGGCCGTGTATATTATGTCTACTTAGTTTACTTTTCTGCTCTTATGGGTTTTTATTCTTGCGTTTTTATCAATCAGTCTCTATAAAAATATGTAAGTCTCCCGCACACCATCCACTCGCAAATCACAATTTAATATACCGTAAAACTTTTATTAACCAATTAACAATTAATAACCCGGGCTTTTATTTGCTTCAAACACTGAACTCAGCCGGCCTATATTTGGGACAGGCGTCTATATGGGACAGGCTTTTAATTCCTTTCACACAAAACTCTTGCTCAGCAAAGATGAGAAATACTATCAAATTGTTTATTTAAACCAGTAGGAATATTACTTGTGTAAAAATTAGGCTATCGAATAACATATCAATTACGAATCATTCATTTGATCTCAGAGAGAGAGAGAGAGAGAGAGAGAGAGAAAAGCGGTGGTCGAGCGAGCTAGAAAGTGAATGAAGAGAGGGAGCGGTGGTAGCGAGAAAGCCGGTGAATCAGAGAAATAAAACGTTATTTTGATTGTTTCACAGCGGTTACGTTCTAAAGCACAGAGAGCAGAGAGAGAGAGAGGGAGAGCCCCGTATCAAAATACCAGTAGCCTACCTTAGAAAGGATGAAAGCCGAAAAAAGATCAACGGAGAAATGTCTTGCTGCTGCTTCTCCTGAGTTTTGTTCAGCAAATTTGAAAACTGACAGCTTGAATTTCAGGTCGTACTTTTTTCTCTGTGCCGCCATGGCGATCAGCAAATGTGACTGACGTTTGAGTGCAAGTAAAAAAAAAACTAAAAAAAACTGCTTCACAGCGTCAATGGCAACCGGCTTCTAATTGAGACTGGCCTTTATTTGTCAAAACGTGTAGCCACACCCGGCCAGTAAAAGGGACTCGGCGTTTAATTGGGACTCGGCTTTTAATTGAAGTTTTATGGTAGCAATGTTTCGGTCATATAACCAATCTCTGTAAAGCACTTTGTCACAAACTTGTGTTGTTTTTTAAAGCGCTATATACAGTAAATAAACATGAACTTGAACTATTGTTCATGAAACAAAATAATTTCAGTAGGGAAACAAGGAAGCACGGAAATCAGATTGCTTGTTTGACGACAGATGACTGACAAAAATTTCGATGTGGCCACTTTTTTCTCAGCTGACAATCTTGTTGAACGACGTCCGCACATCAGCTGAGTTTCTCCCATCGCTCGGTTCCATAGGAAATAAACGGACTTGCAATGCTCACAGTAGTCATGGTGACGGAATAGTTTGATGCGCTTGTTGTCAGGACGATCTGACTCTTTCCCTCCCTCCCTCGGCTGTAACGGTGATCAAGGAGTTGAAGCTTATTCTACTGTCGCCCTCACTAGCCCCCTTTCCACTGAAGGCCAAAAGCCCAAGAGCTTTGGCCCAGGAACTCTAGCCTGGAACTTAAGCGCTGGGCTAAACTTGTTGAAGTGTTCCCACTGAGCAACCTGGTCCATGCGTAACCATGACAACTAACTTACACAACGGCTTGTCAAACATGGCAGACAACGCTGCTGTCAAACGTACAGTATAACGCCTTCAGTAGGCGTTTAAATCACTGCCCAGCGATGACACTTTGTTTTTTTATATGTGAATGACCTTCTTCTTTTTTAAAACTTCCCACAAAGTAATTCAAACTAATGTTAACGATTATACGGCGGCATGGCAGCGTTGTCTGCCATGTTTGATGACAAGCAGTTGTGTAAGTTAGTTGTCATGGTTACGCATGGACCAGGTTGCTCAGTGGAAATTGTACCGAAGCAGGTCACACAGGAAATGTCAAGGGTCTGGAAAATGTCAAGGAGGAAGCTTTTAACACTGAGAAATAAATGTTACTATTTATATACAGTACCAGTCAAAAGTCTGGACACACCTGATTGAATGTTCTATGTTTTTCATTCTCTCAAAGCCATTTTGATCGAAAGGCTTCTGCTTAACTTGCTTGAAATGTGTTTCTTAGTCAAATATAAATAGTGAAGTTGATCCTATGTATGAATTTCTTTCCAAAGCCTTCGCCTTTCCATCAAGGCAAAGGGCGGCTACTTTAAAGAATCTAAAATATAAGATATAGTTTTGATTTGTTTAACACTTTTTTGGTCGCTGCATAATTCCATTTGTGTTATTTCATAGTTTTGATGTCTTTCCTGTTATTCTAAAATGTGGAAAATAGTACAAATAAAGAAAAATGCATGTATCCAAACTTTTGACTGGTACTGGATATCAAAAATAAATAAAAATAAATTAAAAATAAGGAAAATATATTTCAGACAGTAATGTTACTCATCACTTGCTCCCAAAAATCTCCCTCCTTGACATTAATATGTTTACCCCTATACATATATATATATACACAGTATATATGTATATATATATATATATATATATACCTAACCACTGTTTTTTTGTACATTTTGCTGTGCTAAAAAAGGCATGTATTTGTGTATTTTTTTTTGGTGATCTATGCAAAGTCCCTCCTCTATGCAAAGAGTTCCTCCTCTTATTTATCTGTGCTGCTGTATATTGCTTTCACTGGCAACATTTTGTTCGGCATTTCAGAAGATCATTCAGCTTGATCCCAGACATTTGGCTGGTGTCTCCTGGCTGAGCGTAACTGATCCCTCTGAGTCCTGAGTGTCAGTGTTTACTGTCGGCTTAGTGAGGGCTTCACCCCGCAAGCTGCCTCTGTCCACATGGTCTTAACTGTCCAAACCCACACACACACACACACACACACACACACACACACACACAAATAATAAGAAGAAGCAGGCTCAGGTTGGCTCGGGTTTCTGTCTCGACGAAGGCCAAACTAAAAGAAAAGAGAGGAGTGTGCGACTTGAATTTTTTTTCATATTTTACTTTTTTCTCTCCACCATCACTGGCTTGTTAATGAGGTTCGCTGTCATCACTCCTCTGGTTGAAGACGCACACACACACACACACACACACAAACAGCAAGCACGTATGTCTGTATCTCAACATATGTGCACAACCAAACATGCACGCTTCACACACACATACACTGGTCTGCAAGATATATTTCCTCATATATGTCCACACACACACCAAATACTTCATCCATCGCAGAGCGCTTTCAGTTTGAAGGTAACGCTGCTCTTCAGTACAATCCAATTTTGTACATTTTTGGACAGTTATTGTTAAATAGGTGTAAGTTATGACACAGATAATTATCTCATAAGGTGAAAAATAATTTCATTATGCGGCAGGGAAAGATCCGCATGATAGCGGTCTTTCACAATCTGGCTATTCAATCACCTGTTATTACCCTTCCAAGATGGCCGTGTGCTGATGGAAGAGAACACTATGAATAGGTTGAATCACTATTGTGTTATGGCAAAACGGACATTTATTTATATACGACCTCACCTCCTTGATGAACAGGCTGCAGGTCACTGAGACAGGCTCGCAGCTATACAGTCAGATAGCAGATTCCAGCGCTATTGTGAGAGAAGTAATAAGAATGCTAATGTGATGAGGTGAGTAAACTCTATTCTGTGTTACGGTGGGCGGTTTGTTCAGATTTACAAGGAGGATGTTGAGGAAGCAGATTGTTCTGTCCTTTATATTTTCTGTAAAATGCACAGGGAGCAAGAGAGATGACAATAAACAAATTACCGCTGAATAATTTAGTGTGGATAGGAAGACATGGAGGGTTCTGACTGTATTCAAGCTATGTATAAAAAATCTAAAAATCTAAAAAAGTATTAAAAGGTTTGTTATATTTTTAGCCTGTAATCAGCCATTTACCGGCATTAGGCTGGTCGCTGGTGTTAATTCCCTCCAGTGTGAGGACAGAAAGGAAAACCCCACTGTAACAGGAGCAGTTTTCACATGAACACTTCCAAGATGGCTCAGTCTGGCAGCTTTCCTTTCTTCCTGCACTGTGTGTGTGTGTGTGTGTGTGTGTGTGTGTGTGTGTGTGTGTGAATTTGTATGCATGACGTTAGTGTGTGTATTGGTGTGTGTATCTACGGTGACTGTGCTGTGTATGTTGTATTTGAATGTGTGGGTATATGTGTGTGTCTGTGCCTCTGTGTTTGTGTGTTTATCATGTGTGTGTGTGCATACGTATACGCTGTATGTATTGTGTGTGTGTGTGTGTGTGTGTGTGTGTGTGAGAGAGAGAGAGAGAGATCATGAACCCTGGCTGTCCTCTGGGTCTTCCCAGTCTCAGTGTGTGTGTTTATTCATCATCATCTCAACACTCATCCAGTAGTTCTGGGAAAGTCTTTATCTGACTGAAAATTGCCATCAAATTAACACTAACAGTCTGTCTGGAAGTCTCAACGACCTCATCTCCATTTATGGGTATTAAGATGTTTGCTTTGAAACGTACTGGGATCTAAAGCATTAAGACACAAGTACCTTGAAAAAGTGGGACTTTTAAAGAATAAAAACACAGGCGGCGGGTTTGACATTTAAAAATGTCATCAGCTAAGTGATGAGCTAATCATGTCAGGGCAGCGGAGGAAGCTTTTAGGTAAACGATGAAAAAGATGTTATGAAGATTTTGCACCTAAACCCTGTCTCATCAGAATAACTTAGAACTTTGTTGTTTTCATACCAAGTGGGACTCTTTATGCAGATTCCCACGAAAACCTGTTCTTACTGCACTGGCATTTCACCTATCCAAATACTCAAGGTACGTTTTTGCTGATTTCCTGCATTCATTTAGGAAATTTACAGTCTTTAGCTTTTATCACGTTATGAGATATTTACTATTTGTTCCATCGTCTTAGTTGTTTTTCAGAGTAAATATTTTTAAATAAACACTGTCTAAATATTATGAGATACTCCCAGTCAAGCGCCAATTTTAAGCCGTAGTTGCGTAAAATCAAGCTTTATTTTCCATTTCATTTTACAGACTGTATCTGGCGGACGTGTCTTGCGTTGGTTTGTTTGTTTGTTGGTTTGACTGGGTTGTGATTGACAGGAGGCGGGGCCTAATGTAACTGCAGAGAACGTTAGCTATTGGTTGAAAGATTTATTTTGGCCAGGAAAAAGCGGAAATCGGATACACAGTGACGTGGAAGCCGAATCTTAGCTCTTCTTGTTTATAAGGAGAAACCAGATTTCCGAATGTGAACTTCTTTCAAAATATAAAAGTTTATAGCCCGATATTGCGATTGGTGGCCTCTCATTCATAGTGATGGATTACCTTGAATGAGAAGTGGAAACTTCTCATTCAAGGTACTCCATTATTTCTGTGTCATTTGGAATTGAATGGGAGTGAATGAGCCTGAGAGATTTTGGCTTGGATTAAAACAAATCTTTAACCGTGGTGCATGCATGTAAAAAACTGTCACAATTAACATTAAAGGGATGGAAAATTAATAAAAACTGAAATGACACAAATCCTCCCAACCTGGAACAACAGAAGGTAACTGTTTACTTAGCAGTGGTGTTATTCTAGTGCATTAACCTGTGTGTTCAGTTACAGTGTGGAAATCATCCATGTCGCCCTTTGAAACACAGAACAGCTCTCACTTCATGTGTCCTAGCCTATAGTTTCTGCTCCCTGTGTGACAACAGCAGCGTCCACACCTCAGATTGTCTTCGTAGCGTGACGACAGGAAGGAGGAAGTCGGCCCCGGCCCCGCCGCTGTGATCCAGAGGGCGATACGGCCTTTTATAGACACGCCGTTCTGTTCTGACCGCTCCGTCCTGCCCGCCTGCTCAGGAAATCCCTCGGTGATTAACTGGCCCTTCCTGAATGGCTGCGTGATTGCCTGTCTGTCTGCCTGTTAGACTGTCTGCCTGCTTGTCTGGTCAGTAGAGTGATTGTCTGCTTGCCTGTCTGATTACCTTTCTGTCTGTCTGATTACCTGTCTGTCTGTCTGTCTGTCTGTCTGTCTGTCTGTTGGTTGGTCAGCCTGCTTGTCTTTCTGTCTGTTTATTCACTTGTTTACAAATTCAGCTTCATTCAGCTGTGTTTTAAAGGTTTCTCCAGCCCCATAGCTCAAAATGACCATAATATACCTGCAGGGGGTTGATACAGTGGCTGATCAATACCAATGACTCAACGATTACTTCCCCAAGTGCTCAGATGTCTGGCTTTCAAAACTCACTTTCCAGCCCATGTTGGGAAGAAAAACTCCCCACCCACTGACTCTCACTCCCACTGGAGATTCAAGATACTTCCAGATGGGTGAGATGGGAGGGGGGAGGGGGGCAGCGGCTGTCGATGTCGTTGCAGTACCTCCTAGTGGCCAGTAGAGATCAATAGAGGTCAGAGATTACTTAGTGCCCCTTTAACATGAGAAAAGCCAGTGGATTTTGGAAGAGAAAACCAACAATCAATGGAATCGTCAATGGAAGGGAAATTGGGAAGAGAGAGAAGGCACTTTTAGTAAAAATTACTGAGTTACTTTTTAGAAAAGAGCTTAGCTGTGATTCCATGTGATTCTAAAAGGAGAGAGGTCAAGAGTTCAAACTAGATTCTTTTAAATGGAAGATTTGGAAACGAAAAAATAAAGTGCGCAAACAAAGTAAAGCCAGATTAGTCAGATTAGCCAGATCGGTCAACTTTCTGTTGCTGATGGAGAGCCACAAAATCTGTCCTCTGTAATGGACGTGATTTAAAATGTAGTGAAGTGCTTCGGTAAAAACGTACTTAAGACTCAAGACTCAAAAAAGTACACACAAAAAGCTACTCAATTACAGTAATGTGAATAAATGTAATTAGGTACTTCCTCCCTTGGTTCCAGTGAATTAAACGTGAACATTTCCAAGTTGTGTCACCAAGATGTCTTCCGCTTCTAACGACATGTGGCCAAAAGTCTCACATCCACACCAATATTTCTGTCACTGTGCCCCCTCTTCTTTCTTTCCTCCTGCTCTCTGACTCACTCTCTCTCTATGTAAAACCTCCTGCCACTTCACATCCGACTCCTTGCCCAACTTCCAATTACTGTGACGGGCCCCCACTCCTCCGGCGCTGTCCCCCCCTCCTGGGGCCCATAAACCTTTGATGGGAACAATGACTGATAACTCGGGAACAAGAAAAAATTAGGCCGCTTCGTTATTGGTGATTCATAATCCAGTTTTGAAGCGTTAATGGGGAGCCGTATTTAAGCTGCCAATGTTTAATATACACTTTCTGCAGTTGCACTAAATCTTCTGCACTTTTTTGTTAGTTGGGGGGGGGGCAGGAGGGAGCGGAGGGGCAGGTCGCTCTTGGCTGCCTGCCCAGGACAGGGCTTTGCTTTTGGGCTTTCTTAGCACCTCAAGGTGACCTGGATACACACTTTATGGATAACTCTTTCACTCTCACTTTCTCTTTTCATCTCTCTCTGTTTCTCTTGTTCTATTTCTCTATTTTTTTGTCTTTCTGACTCAGTATCTCTGTCTGTGTCTGATTTGTCTGTTTGTCTCTTTCTTTTTTTGCATCTCACTGTCACTGCATCTCTCTCTCTCTCTCTCTCTCTCTCTCTCTCTCTTTCTTCTCTCCAATTCTTTCTCTTGCTTGCTCGGCCCATTTACACCACGTCCAGTCCGGTGTGACTTTACATTATTGATCTAAGGTAGGAGAGGGCATTGTGTGTCCTATCAGCTCGCAAAGTCACTCACACACAAACACTCAAAATACATGAAACGTATTGCTTGTATAGTGCAATTGTCACACACACACACACACACTACATAAAATGGGTTTTTTTGTACTACAGAAGTTACAAAAGTCTCTCTCTCTCACACACACACCTCAAAAGACATAAAATGCATCAGTCGTATTGTGCAAGTCACACACACACACACACACATACACACACGTTGTAAAATCTGTCTTTGTGCTGCAGACTTTCTCTATGAATCACAGTGAATATAATGAGGCGCACTGAGCCTGATGAGACTGAGCAAACTGAAATTTCCACCTCTGCAGAACAGTAAAAGCACACTCAACTGCATTTTTATCCTAATTGCCACGGTGAGTCAGTACCTGTGCTTTGGAGCTGTAATCCCTTTGGCATTTGCCTTTAATGCCAGCCTTAATAATATGGACTTTGAACACTGCTAATGGATCAATGCGTTTTGCAAATATCAAACCTTTAAAAAGTTCAAAACTCTTGAAGAGAGCTGATAATAACTGGTAAAAACAAACAATCAGTTAAAGGGGGAATATCATTTGATTTACGATCCCGTCTTCCTGCGGTCTGAGGCGGTCTGATCAATATTTATGAACGTGAAAAGTTCTCTCCCAAAGCCACAAACCAGAGAACTAACTAATGCACCGCCAACAACTTGAGAAACCACTCAGTCTGTTCAGTTTCCACGACCATAGAAAACGTCACATGATGTCGGTCGCTCGTCTTGTTTCCTTTAGTTGGCGCGGAAACATCTGGGCCACGTTCAAAGCTTGCACCGTTTTGCTACAGTGCAAAAAAAAACAAAAACCGCAAAATGTTTGCTCCCTACGGTGTGAAACGTTTTGCAACGGCTTTCGAGGTACGTTTGATCCCGTGGTGATTCTGCATTTTTATTTGATGTGTACAAACGCATGTCACCCATAATTGGGTCGGACAATTCTTTGAGGAGGACGCACAGAATCGCCACCTCAGCCAATAACAACCCGTAACAGGACGTTCAACGCACTACCTTTTCCTTTTAAACATCCTGCTTGCTAAGTGTCGGGGCGCCAATGAGCCACCAATCGCATTCTAGCAATGTCCCGCCTATTAATGCAACGCTATTGCTGCTCCAGTTACAAACCAGACAGTTCAGCGGGAGTGTGGTTGCTTACAATAAGGGTCACTAAGTTAAGGGTTAGTTAATGCTTAATAAGCATTAACTAACCCTTAATTAACAGTTAACTAATGTGTAATTTACTAATGGTGTTCATGTTAACTAAGGTATTAATTTATACATTATTTAATAGCTTATAAAGATGACTATTAAATAATGTATAAATTAATACCTTAGTTAACATGAACACCATTAGTAAATGATTACCAGACACATTAGTTAACTGATAATGAAGGGTTAGTTAATGCTTATTAAGCAGCTGGGGGTTCAGTGCCTTGCTCAAAGGCATCTCAGCAGTAGCGTGTTGAGGGAGGGGCAAGCATTTCTCCTTCCCTTCCCCAGGTAGGGAAATCTTCTTTTCTCTTGTCAGAGGTCAGAGGTCAGAGGTCAGGCTCGGCTACAGAGCAGCATCCTGCAGCTTGAAGACACTCAGTGTTCCTCAGTGACACTTAAGCAGGGCGAATGTTTGCAGACGGGGGTTTAAACCCAGGTTCTCCGGTTAAAGGAATAGTTCACCCAAAAATGAAAATTCAGTCATTATCTATTCACGGAGATCTCTGCATACCTAAACACGGAGGTATGCAGAGATCGCGAGTTCTCGTTGATCTCCGGTGAGATGGCATTCAATATTTATGCACCTAAAGAATGGAACAGTTTGCCTACTGATCTTAGACTTGCTCCAACACTGTGTTCTTTCAAAACCAAACTAAAGACCTTCCTTTTCACTCGAGCATCTTCTTAAATGAACACACTGTATTTGTACATTATATTTGTTTGTATGTGTGTATGTAGGCTATATGTGCTTTTATGTGTATGTATGAATGGATGTTTCTGTTTATTTGCACATTTCTGCTGTTTTATTCTGTTTTTATGTAAAGCACTTTGAACTGCTTTTGTATGAGACGGTGCTATACAAATACATTTTAATTGAATTGAATTGAATCGTCTAGCGGCGCATGTACATGCCTTCGAGCTCGTGCACCCACTTCAGACGGGGTGCGCACTAACGTGAACGCGGCTTTGAGCTCAGCGGCTACAGTGAAGATTTCGGCAAAAAAAAAAGGTGTAAATTACGTCTTTTCAAGTCAATTTGGGATCTCGGGGCTTCCGGAGACTTGGATTACACCAGACGAGCTGTATGGAGCCATTTTATTTTATTTTTTTGGTTGTTTTTTAAAAGTTTTTAAAACAAGTCCCCAGCAACTTCGGTTGTTTAGGAGAATGCTGCAATGCTGTTTTATTGTGAAGCTCCCAGACTGTTTTGTGGACTAAGAAACTTGACCCGACTTTCCATCGGCATGGGGGTGAGTAGATAATGACTGAATTTTCATTTCTGGGTGAACTATTCCTTTAAAGGACAGTTTCTCTGCTCACTACTCCACTCTGACGCCCGACAGCCTTCTGGTTAACAGCCAGCTTCTCTTATTTCCAGCCTCCCGCCGCTCTGTGATATCATACAAACTTTATATACTGTGATGCAAACTTTTACAGTCAGTGAGCTGGTGTGAAATTTCTCTTCACAAATATAACAAAAGATGATTCCCATACTTTGACAAAGGGTCTCATCCTCAGAGTCTAATTCAAATTGCTAACTGCTCAGATGTCAGCGTTCAGGCTTGGCAGGCGGTCTTGATTGCATTACCATGCATAGATGGCCATTTCACTCGCTGCGGAGCTGGAGACCAACTCTGACAACTGTGGCAGCCGCAGTGATTTTCTGAGGACATGGGTAATTTTCTTGCTTGTAACTGTCACCACTACTCTGTAATTAGTCTTGTTTGGGTGTAAAAGCACAGTCAGACATTCTATCAGACCGCAAAGTCAAAATCTGCCGTTCATTGTGAATGGAGCAGCTCCACGAAGTGTCCAGTGACGGAGGGAAAGCCTTTATCTATCCACGGAGAAGTTTTTAGACTCTCTTCCTTGGAGCATATTAAACAGCTAACCGCGAACATCTTCATTAGGCTTCTTTGATTGCCTTATTGCATGCATGGGCTGCTAATTCTCAATGTGTAATACAGTGAGCCTGCGGTGGCCCAACATGAGAAACCACAGGACCATTAGTGGTAATCAGTTCAGCCAGGGGGCAGCGGCAATCAACACTGTTGGCTGATGGGTGAAGTGCATTCTCTCTCTTCCACTTTCCCTTTCGGTCTCTCTTTGTCTCCATGTTGCATCATCTCGCGTATTCTCTTTCTGTCGGTCTTTCCTTCGCTCTGCTGTGCCTCTGTTACTCGTCTTATTCTCTGTCTGTCACACTATAGACGCATTGCAGTTGTGTCATAAATTTATAAACCACAGCTGGTGCGATCGTGGAGGTCCAGCGGAGAACTGGCTGTGCAGAAACAACGGCTAAATATATAACTATCAGCCAAGAAAAAGAGAGATACCTGGAAAAGATTGTTGTGGCTGGAGGTCTGTTCAGCAACGTGACAAGTAAAAGTGAACAGTCTGATGAAGTAGATTTGTTTCCAAATTTAGGTTACTGCACTTGAACTGAGAAAAGCAGCCTTGTTTTTAGCTTGACAGCCATGCATTTCTGACTTTATCCAATTGACTTAAAACAACACCCGATCATGATGATATGCAACTTTTTGCCTTGAGGCAGGAAGTGTATAATAAGTCCCGCCTTCCTCCTCCTCAGTAAGTCAAGTTATCATTAACTTGGTAACTGGTAACTGGCACTGTAAAGCCTCCACAGGCAGTGAAGAAGCAGAAGGTGAACGCAGCCTATATGCAATAAAAAAAACACAAGCATTGCCGATGTTCACTGTGTTTTTGAATAGGTCTTGTCTGCTCAAGCGGCCAAAACCACGGGTGAATTTTGAAGCCAATGAGGAAGTGGCGGCAGGCGGCAATTCCTCTAACATTCACTAGCTGCCGGCTCCAGAAAGACTCCAAACCGCCCAACTTCATGAAGTCAGTGGGACCACAACCCAACTTCTCACTCAAAATATAAAGTCAATACATTTTTCCATGAGAGGTTATGGTCTCAGTAGCTAATTTCACTTCTTCTAATGTAATGTAATGTAATAATTGCGTCATTAACAGGATATAACGGTTATAAATGGGGTTGATTTCCTGTGATTGACAGGTCGCCGATTACGGACCAATAGCAGGCGGCGCTGCGGCTCTGTGTCGACCCTCAGCCTCGCTTTGGCTATGCTGGCTCCAAAAAATGTCTACCTAAGAAACAACCCATAGTGGACACTCCTTGTGTAGTAAACTGTCCATTATTAGTTTTCACCTTTTGTTTTCTATTATTTTCCATTGCAACCTTTATTGTCATATACTACGTATTGAGCAGAAAGGGAGGGAGCGAGGGTGGGTGTGTTAAGAGTATTTTTTTTTTGTGTTTATTTATGTTGGATATTATCTGTTGTATTCTTTTGCTTTGATTTTCTCAAATGAAAATGTAGACTGCGTTCTCATGTCCTACATCTTGAAATCCATCTTTAATAAAACATACTTGACAAAAGAAAAAAAGGGAAACATGGCGGCAATCGTAAACCCAATCTTTTGGCTTCAAAGCGGCCCTTCAGAAACCTGTGGGTGACGTCACACTCATCTTTTTTTACAGTCTATGGTTTCGCTTCACTGTTCTTTAGTTTCTACTGCTTTCCGCCATTCAATCGGCGATAGAGAGTAGCAAAAGAGACTTGTATTTATATGAAAATGTCACATTCATTTGACTTTAAGACTTTGATTACAAAGCAGTCATTATTCTTAATCTACATCTGCCCTTCATGACTGAGGTGACTCAATAAGGGATCACAGCTTTCTCCCGGCTTCACTCTGTCAGTCCCGTTCATAAAATGAGACATTTTTCCCAGCATTTTGTTTACCCAGCTCACATACAGCTATCACCGCACAAAGACCTGATCTGCTAATTCTCAACCCCATATTAGGAGGCTTAGGAAAGCCGGCTTTGACGAAAAAGGTCAGGCCACCTTTTACTATTGAAAATCATTGGCTGCTAAAGATCATGACATTAAAGACCAGAGCAGAGAGGCCATAAGAGAGTGGCAGTGAGGAGGAACAGGTGAGGCTGGAGGAGGGATGGAGGGTGGCACAGACAGACGGAGGGAGGGATGGGAATAGAGAGGATAATAGAGAGAGAGAGAGAGTAACAAAAGGTAAAAGAATAAGTAACAGAAAGGATGAGACAGAGGAAGACAGAGGATGAGAGTCTAAACAGGCAGGTGAAGGTCATGTGGATAGATGGAGCGAGACAGAAGGAAGCACATACAGATCACACACACACGCACACACACACACACACTTCACACATCTATACTCCTTCATTAGCAGAAGACGTGACTTGTACTTCAGTCTGTGATCAGTTGCTACATTTACATACATAGAGAATTGCAATTTTAACCCGATCACTCGAGTAGTTCCCTTCCTAACCCGACTACTACTGGTTTTGGGTCGACATGTAAACGTCATAACTGGGCAGTGATTTCCTACGTTTCCCAGAATGCCTTTCAACAACACCCAGAGAACAGGCTTGAAGTATTCAGATTTGGGTTATACGTGTAGGTGGAGAGAGAGAGATAGTGATCGCGCAGTAAGAGCAAGAGAACATCTTGTAGCTGCAGTGCATTCCGGTCTCTCTCCTGCTCTTGTGGGTGGAGAAATTGGTCTCTCTCCTCTTCTCCGATGGATTTCTCCCTGTATGATTGCTGAACGTCTCTTGGTGCAAAATGGCGGCTCTAGAAAGAAGCCCTCGCTCTTTGATTCTGAGGGACTGACGCCAAAACCTGACATTAAAAATCTTGTTTTTTTTTCTTTCTTAATGTGTTCTAGGGATTAATTCAGTAAACATGCAGTAAAGCGTGGGGCTACATCTGTATATCTCACAACATCTGCATCCGACAGTGTTTACCGTCCTACTTGTGGTGTTAAAAACAGGTTTGAATACACACACACACAAACTGTTCAGCAACCTTTTGCCATAAAATCAATTTTCAAACCACGGTGAAAATGAGGCCAATGTGCTAAAGGCTGAGGAATTAGACATACTGTATCTAGCCTCACCCTGCGCTCCGAGAGACTCACTGGAACCAAATGATTAGTACTGCAGACATATCTGCCACTGCAAGAAGTGATGAAGCCATGCTCCTAGATGTGGTCTTATAGTGTGTGTGTGTGTGTATGTGTGTGTGTGTGTGTGTAAACGTGGCTTGCTTTCAGGGCATGAATTGATAAAGCCATGCTCATCGACCTGGTGTATTTGTGTGTGTGTGTGTGTGTGTGTGTAGCTTCCTTTCAGCACGTGACCAACTCAACTGTACGTATAGAATAAATAAATTCACTAACAGGATATCTTCTTCACAGCAGCAGAAACGTGGAAAATCGACCAAACTGGGTCACAAAGTCTCACATCGTAGCAGATGAGCATCTGAACGACACCCTCGCAGCACAGAATGAAGTTAAACCAGATATTAAGAGTAAGAAATCTCTCTGTTTTGTCTTCAGCAGGGGCATGTTTAGACATTTGCAAGATAATAAGATTGCATTTATCCAAAGTGCCCCTTTCACTACCATGACAGCATATATTTTTTTTATCATGGGCCGCCTCATTGTGTAATGTCATGCTCTTCCTTACTGAGATGCACAGTGAATGGAGTCCTGACCCTGTGATGCTGTTCCTGCTGAGCTGCACAGGACCTCATGGGCTTTCAGGGGCGGCTCTAAGCACATGAGATCAATGTACACTGTCATTAGTGTAAACACCGGCTACATTTAAATGCATGGCCACACTCTGTTAGGGTGTTAAGTGTTAAGCTGTTTACATGAACCTTTGATCCCTTGCGACTGAGTCTCCCTGCTGCCACGAATCGACCAGTTAACTGAATACTCCTGTCTGAAGATAAAACAGAAGGTCCTGCTCCCTGTTGGCTGAGCAGTTGGTTACTTCTAATACAGGGGAAAGAAATTATGATTCATTGATTGATTGATTGATTGATTGATTGACTGCCTTTATTCTACCAGGGAAGACCACCAGGGAAGAGCAAATCTCTCTTTCACAACGCTGCCTTGAATACAACAATCTACAGTCTGATCTTAAACTTCAAAATTTAGTAACCCTGAATGACTTTAAAGCTACAGTGAAATCTACTGAAACCAGTTTGTCTGTGTGCAAATGTTCTATCTGATCATTTTAATGTTACTCAAATCTATGTGTTTTCTATGTGTTTTTTATGTTAATTTTTTGTTGAAACTGTGTTGCTGCTATTCTTGGCCAGGTCTCCCTTGTAAAAGAGATCCTTGATGTCAGTGGGACAAACCTGGTTAAATACAGGCTAAATAAAATAAATAAAAACACATGTAATACTTTGCAAAGTAAAGTGAATACAAGTAAACAGGTGTACAAAAGACAAAGAGAAAAAAACATATACATTATTACTTGGACAAAACATCCTCCAACAGCAAATTGAAATCTTCCATGCTTGCATATTGATCCAGTTTAAGGGTATTTTGTTGCAAATTCCACTTGTATGCATGTGCATTAAAAGATTGACCCAGAACATGGATTTCAGAGAATGTAAACATTGCTACTTATGTTGTTATGTAACAACAGCTGACCTCTGACCCCGCTAATATGAAGATTAGGAAACAGACGTCTTTGTCGTGAACACGCTTTTAAAAACTGATTCCTTCTGTCATCTCGCTGTACGGCTTCAAGGTTTTTTTTTTTATGATTTCACATCTTTATCATTAGCAGAACATTGTGAAATGTGGGAACAAGATCAGTTTTCTCTAATTACTGCTAGTCTTAATGTTGATCATGGAGGTATAACACTATTCAAGGCAGTCTTCAACAAATTGTTTGTTCAATTGCATATTCTATGGATTTGGGAGGTAATTCAATACCTAATTACTGTACAATTACGTTGCCGTGGTGAGTAATTGTCAACAGATTACAATTCGTCAGTAACCTTCGATCCCAATTGGTGAACTAGAAGTGACTATAAAGAATATGAAACAGACTTTATTGTGAACACGCTTTCAAAAACGGACAACTCTGCTTATATTCCTTACATGTATGCATTTGAAGGCGGCGTTTAGATGATTGCACAACTGTCAGTAGCAGCTAATTGTGCTCGCTCGAAGAATACAGGATGAACGCGCTCTGTAATTACTGTAAACATTCCTGAGGCTAATCACAGTTAACATCCAATGGTATAAAGTTGCCTCTGGAGGCTTGTTAGGGGAAATTTGATCCATTTTTGTAGCCACAGTTGTGTAATCTATCGCCTTTTTTCTGTCTGTATAAGGGAAGGCTGTCGGCAAGTCTTGCAATGGAGCTTTGTTGAGTCTATAGGTGCTTGTAGGCTTTCGGAGCAAGAGAGGTGTTTGGTCATGTGACAAATTGTAGATTGGGTGAAGCGGTGATGAAAATGACATCTTCACGAGCAGCAGGGTCAGAAATTAACGGGGGCTCGGGGGCAAAAACGACTATCCAGCTACTGTCTGTGGGAGGCTGTGACCTGGGGGATTGTTTCCAGTGTTTTCTGGGAGAGACAAATGGAGTGGTTCTTGATCTGAACACAACCGAGCACGCAGCCTGAAGCAGAGGGAACTGTTGGCACGCAAACCGCTGTGTCAACAGAAAAATGAAACAACCAACATTGCAAAAAACTCAATAATCGAGAGGTGGAAGATGGAAGATGGAAGATGGAAGATGGAAGATGGAAGATGGACTGGCTGGGGACAGAGAGGGGAAAACAGCATCATCCTCTTCTGGAAGACCTGCTGCTAGTTTCCAGCAATGGGAAAGAAGTCTGGGATGTTTGGTATATTATGATTTAGAATAAAACCTTCTGCATGGTATAAATTGAGTATTTTTTGCCACTGTGCAATGCAAATGTATTATTTCATAGTTCAATAAAATTACCCCTGAAAAAGACCACAATATCCCTGAAAATCAGATCACATGCCCTAGTAAGTAATTTCTTACACTGCTAAGCGACTAATTTCACTGTTAACACACCACAACTTCAATATTGTGAATTTCAGTATCATTACCCCAAATTAATCATTGTTAACCTGCGGCTACAGATCTATTTCCATGTCAAATACTGGTTAATGTATCTGAAATCTTTACGAAATTAACATAAATGTAACCTAAATTAAATTCAATACTTTCTATCACCTTACTGTTTCCTTACAGACAAATATACCAACACTTACCTGTAAATATCTGAATAACTTATGAAGTTATGACAATAAATAATCAATCCTTCATGTAGAGCATGGATTCAGAATAGGGGCCGATAGATTATTATTTAACCTTATAAATTTATTATTTAGTCTTATAACTGCCTTCTGACGCAATCCAGTGCCCACTTAATGTCCCACTTATTATTTTTTAAGTAGATTGCACATTATTGTGTCCTTAATGTGAGGTTAGCGATAAATTTCAGATTAATGAGCCTTTGTGACGGTAAAATAATGGCCTGTAACTTGATATGTTGCCCTAGATTGTATATATCGTACACTGCTGATAGTATTTATGTGTGTGTGTGTGTGTGTGTGTGTGTGTGTGTTGGTATCTCTCACCCTCTCTGGTGTATCTTGCTCACTACTTATCTCCCTCTCTCTCTCTCCAATCCCTCTCTCTCTCTCTCTGTCTGACTCTGACATGACACCTGGTGGCAGGAGACCGCCAGTACAACAATATATTGATTCAAAGCATGGGGGAGGGGGGTGATGTGTGTATTCTTGTGTGTATTCTGCAGTAATGATTTTGTCACATGGTGTGGTGCTGATTGAAACAGGTGGTAAACTCAATATACCCATGCAGAGATAAATGGTGGGTGGTGCTCCTATATTTTTCTTATTCCTGTGGATAACTGACCAAAGTTAAAGGTTTAACACCATGTTGAGATGTTTCCAGCAGCTACAGTGGAGTCTGACATCAGAAAATGTTTCGGGATCTAAAACATCAGCGGTAAACGTCAGGTTTTGGTGTCAGTCCCTCAGAATCAAAGAGCGAGGGCTTCTTCTTTCTAGAGCCGCCATTTTGCACCAAGAGACGTTCAACAATCATACAGGGAGAAATCCATCGTAGAAGAGGGGAGAGACCAATTTCTCCACCCACAGGAGCAGGAGAGAGACCAGAATGCAATGTAGCATCAAGACAGGCTGGGTTATTATATCTGTACCAATCACAAAGGTGGAGATGTAGATAAAGAGAATCAGATGAGTTACAGAAGGATTTTTAAGCTGAGATGTGGTTTGTGCAGCTCAATATCAGGAAGATGTTCCTAATATTTTGTACATTCAGTGTCTGCACAGACAAAGAGAAAGAGATGACTATTTCCTACATGTCCGGAGAGAAAGAGGTGGCAGCACCTCAATAAAAAAAAAAAATGGTTTTAGAGGATAGCGTCCACTCCGCCCAGCAGCTGAGGCAGGATGTGCGTGGAGCCACTTCGGCTGAATCTGTATGTGCCAGAAGAGAGTGGAAGTAAATGAAGTCATCCGGCAATTCAGCTGAAACTAGGCACCGGAACAGTAGTTCCACCGATCGAGCCGCCGTTTCATCCGGAAGACCTTCAATTGTATCCTGGTGTGCCAAATGATCACCCATTGGAAACAAATAGGTCAACATAGGTCAAATGCTCCAGGAGAATAATAGCGACATTTGACAGCTGGCATTTTCTCAAATCGATGGCGGCACTAAAATGACCGCTGCACTTCGTCTCTAAAAGCCGGAGACGATGAGATGATCGACACTTGTCCCTTTCTCCCACCGGGAGCACAATAGTGTCTGGAAGAGAGAGAGAGAGAGAGAGAGTCTACTGTGATGGACGGAGGAGAGACGGAGAAACGATGGAGACACACAAGAGGAGAATGGGACAGAGAGGCAGAGGCTGGGTTTCCATCTGAGTGGTTTAATGTGAATTATGATGTATTGAATAACACACGTTGAGTAGCAAAATCTGATCAAATATACTCAATATGGCAAGTTTTTACACTCACCTAAGGCTGAAAATTGAAGAAAATGGTGATGGAAACATACTTGTTCAATATATAATGATGTAGGCTTGGCTCACTGTCACTGTACAACTATTCAGAAGTGGTTTTGGATATTTTACAAGTATGACTGAAATATCTGTCCACCACGACCGCCCAGACATGTTTAATTTATTTTTCATTTTCATTTATTTATGTGACTCAAGACCATGATCACATGGTATGGAGCACAAACAGAACAAACAATAATAACAATGCATGGCTGAAGTACAACAAATGTGGGCACCTAATTTACAAATAACTTTTGGCTTGTCTGATTGTAATAACAAAATTAATTTAAACATAGATGGGCGGTTTAAATAATACTTTGGCAAATACCTTTCTCTATAATTCATTATGCTTACATTCTTACACTCAAACAGAATATGATACTCGTCTCCCAAGCGGTTGTCATTACAAAAGTTGCAAATCCTCTGGTTTCTATCCAGCCCTTTATATCTTCCAATGACCTTGGGAATTCTGGTGTTCACCCTAAACTTACAAATAGCCTGTCTATACTTTTGATTTTCATACAACAGATACCTTTCCAGTTTAAGCTCTTGTTTAAATTCTACATAAATATCACATGATGTCATACTTCTGAGCTCACTTTGCCACTTTTGCATGAACTGATCTTTCGGCCTCTGTGCAACAGTTAGTTTCAACCAGTTGGTGTTGTTACACTTTTGTGTGAGCCAAACCACAGTCATCCAGTATCTGCTTAACCTGTCTGACCTGCTGTTCCTCCCTGCATAAAGAGCCATCCTGGTTCTCTGGGCTTTAGTTGGCGCATTACAATCCTGCAAAGTGCATTTTTGGGTTTTTTTCGTCTTCAGATGAAAACATCAAACATGGCTTTAGGTGATGACAAAGAACAACAACAGCAACTTACCGCATACTAAACAGTTCTTGAAATACTCTCCATTTTGGTGACAGTGTTTTTTTAACGTATTTTTTGTGACATTTCAGATGTCCGCTTAAAATTCGCGTGTCAGTTGTATGGAAGCATAACTAGACAGTGATGGAGAGAAAAAAGAACTATGTAGAAGATGAAAGAAAGAGGGAAAAGAGGTACAAATGGACAGACTAAGAAAACAAGGTTGGAGGAGCAGAAGACAGAGGAAGAGGAGGAAGAACAAGGAGGAGAGAAAGGGAAAGAGATACGCAGGGAAAGAAGGATGGAGAGCAGAAAGACAAGATATGTTTCCATTCAAGTGAAATTTCACACAAAATTTAGAAATTTTGTGTGAAAACGATATTTTTTTGGTACATTTTCATCAGCTGTGTTTACGTCATTATTTATTAGATACAATGTGTTTCGATCACAATTTATCGCTTAAAGTCTTTATCACCAAACACTGAAGGATATTGAAAGATATTGAAGGAAATTTTATTGAATTTGCTGTTCCCATTCAGCTTTTCTAATTCGATATAATTTAAAAAAAAAATTAAAATAAATAAACATACTTGGATGCAGCTAGTGAGAGTGAGAGAGCAGAGCAGAGCTTTGACCCTGCTGCTCTGTTAACGGCTAATGCTTTCCCTTCCCAGGTGGAAAGCACTTTTGCTGGTGTGTGGGCTTCTTTCTGAACCGCTACACACACACACACACACACACACACACACACACACACACACACACACACACACACACACAAAGCGGTGTGATCTCAGTGTTTTGCGTCTGTATCTATCACACTCGCTGACTCTGAAATCTGATCAGGGCAGCTGGGACATTAAATGACTGTGAGCGAGGAGAGGGATCAGAGGCAGCAATCAGTGTGTGTGCTTTTGTGTGTGTGTGTGTGTGTGTGTGTGTGTGCATGTATGCCGTACATGTATATGGATGAGTCTTATGTTTGTATGTTTGTTTCTGTATGCATGTAGAGAGAGAGACTGTGAGAAAAAGAGATAAAAAAGAGTGAGACAGAGAAGAGAATGAGTGTGTGTGTGTGTGTGTGTGTGTGTGTGTGTGGAAAAGACAGAGTGTAGAAGGACAGTGTGAATGAGTGTGTATCGTGCGTAACAGAGAGAGTGCAGTCGTGTGTGGATGCCTCCAGGCATACATGCATAAATATTAATTTTGTTTGTGCATGTATTATAACTGGATGTGCATCTACAGTATGTGTGTATGTACATGCAGTGTGTGTGTGTGTGTGTGTGTGTATGTGTGTGTGTGCGTGTGCGTGTGTGAGAAATACAAATGCGTGGAAGTGTGTGTGTAGTAAGAAGTTTCTGTGCATACCATATGCGCCACGAAACCAAACCCCTTTACTTTATCCCTGAAAAGTCCTTAATGTCTCATTACATAAACATTAATTATCCATTAAAAATAACTGCTTTAAAAAAGTAAGGTTACTATCATGCGTTTTTAGGGGATTTATTCATGGGTTCATGCATGGAGACACTAGTAGGCTAATTAAGGGATTTTTTTGGTAGTGAATGTTGAAAACCGGGACGTTTTAGTGTTTTACAGATATTTGTCGGGACTCGGGACACCCATCTTGAAACCGGGACAATCCCGGACAAACCGGGACGTCTGGTCACCGTACGTTAGCATGCTGTCCAGTTAGCTAGCTAACAGTTTGTTCAGGTAACTGAGCTGATTCTTCTCAAGCTACAACTCAGAGTGTGTTGGAGTAGAGACTAGGGCTAAAGACAAGACAGTTTACTGTGTCACAGTAACCTACATTTGGAAACAAATCCACCTTATCACACGGTTTACTTTTACTTACAACATTACTAAATTGAGCTACAGCCACTCCAAACAATCTTTTTCAGGTATCTCTGTTTTTCTTTCCATATTGTTACATATTTACACATCATTTTCACACAGCCAACTTTCCAGCAGACCTCCATGATGGCGCCAGACCTCATTGCCAAATGTGACGCAACTGCGAAGGGTTGGACCGAGTCTTTGACCAATCAGATTGCTTGGCTGAAACTACCTGGATCGTGTTATCGGCCCTCAACGAGACAATACCGTTATTATACAAAAATTCATCACAGGATTTACAGCATGCACAATTCCAACACAACAGTGAGTTAATGAGTTGAGATAGAAAACACAATGAAGAATGTATGGTATATATTACATATGGTCCTTGTTTCTTACAGTAGTGCAGTGTGTGTATATCTGTGTGTGTCTGTGTTTGTGTGTGCATGTGTATGTGCGTGTACGTCACTGACTGTGTGCTTCATTAGTGTGCATGTATCTGTGTGTGTGTGTGTGTGTGTGTGTGCATCTGTTCATACGCAAGAGTGCGTGTACATGCTTCATTGGCGTGTGCATCTGCATGTGTGCACACTGCAAGAAGAATTCAGTGTGTTTGTGTATGTGTGTGTGTGTGTGTGTGTGTGTGTGTGTGTGTGTGTGTGCATGTGCATGCATTTAGCTGGCAAAATCCCATGTCTTGCTGAGCCTGTGTGTGCTGATTTATGAGATGGGTCTAGCAATGAGCTGAACACCACAGAATCCTACCGCGCACACACACACACACACACACACACACACACACACACACACACACACACACACACACAGTTGGCCTCATGCAGTCTGCTTCTAGATATACAACCACATACAAGATCACACCATTATTATTTCAACGCTGGACTGTGTGTGTGATTTAATTTAAGGAGGGAATGTAAGGTGGATTGTGCTTGTGTGTGTGTGTGTGTTTGTTAGTTAAGAGTGTGTGTGTGTGTGTGTGTGTGTGTGTGTGTGTGTGTGTGTGTGTGTGTGTGTGTGTGTGTGTGTGTGTGTGTACCTTCTGCTGCTAGATATACAACCACAGACAATATCACACCTTTATCATTTCAACACTTGAGTATCGGTAAGTGTGTTTATGTGGTATAGTGTGTGTGTGTGTGTGTGTGTGTGTGTGTGTGTGTCCCTTGCCACTGTGCCCCATGGTTGTAGCACTATCTCAGCACTAACAAGGTACCTGACAGAAAAGAAAGAGAGAGAGAGAGAGAGAGAGAGAGAGAGAGAGAGAGAGAGAGCAGGTGTGGGGGGCAGAGCAAACTGAAGCTCATTTAGCTGAAGCCAGCCTCTCCACCTGCGGCCTCTCTCTCTCTCTTTATTTCTCTATTCCTTCTTCTGTCTCTCTCTCTCTCTCTCTCTCCTCTACTCTTCCTTCATTCTCTTATACAAACAATAAAACTCAGTCGAATGCTTTTACTCACACACAGCAAGAGCAAAGGAAGAGTAGAATTACAAACACACACACACAACTATCTATCTATTCTTCATCAAATTCAAATGCAAAGATGCTTTTTAAAATTAGATAAAAGTAATAGTTTAATATTTCATATTAAAAAGACATTAACAACTGAACATTTGTTTCCATTCATAATTTCACTCGTACAGAGTATGTTGTTAGACCCTAATGACTATGTTAAATACATTCATGACCTTCAAAAACGTTCGGAAAGTCTTAATTTTTTTATGTTTACAATGCTACAATGTTTCCATCAGTGCAGCAGCTTGGAGAGGAAGCTCCGCCCCCTTGATTTGATTGACGGCCCAAGTTGCAGGTGTTTCAGGTAACCAGGTACTTCACTCACATCGGCTCATCATTTACTAGAATTTCCAGCTCTAATATAGGATTGTAGCTAGACTAGCTAGCAAGCTAACTTACCAGTAAGGTAAGAAGAATGCTACGTCCGCATCGGTACGAAATGCTTTCTCTGACTTTCTCCACTGATCAAAAGCTTCTCCTATATCAATATGTATGGTGTCTCTTTTTATCCACTCAACAACACAGTCAGGTTTTCACTTCTTTGCTTTCCCAAACTCAGTTCTCTTTCTTCTGCTGACATGAGTGAGCAGAGAGGAGAAATGTGTGCTTGAAAACCATGTGATAAGCGTTTTTGTCGTTGTTCGGGGATCCACTTTATCACCAGCACTACTAGTTGCCAAAAACTCTGTTGGTCATCTTTAATACAGCTGATGTAGCCAGGTTTATATTGGGGACTATTTCAGATGAGCAGCCATGTATTCATGTCATTCTGCACAGTGATTTTTAGCTGTACACAGTTTCCCATCTTTACCTCCGCCAAGGAGGTTATGTTTTCGGTGCCGTTTGTCTGTTAGCAGGATTACGGAAAAACTACTGGGCCGATTTTCATGAAACTTCGTGGAAGGGTGTAGCATGGGCCAAGGAAGAACCCATTACATTTTGGAGCGGATCTGGATCCGACTCACGAAATTTGCATATCATAGCAGATTGGACTATTGGCCTTGGCGGAAGTCTGTGCTCTCCGAGTGCCCTTCTAATTTGTTTGTTTGTTTGTTTGTTTGTCTGTTAGCAGGATTACAGAAAAACATCTGGCCCGATTTTCATGAAACTTCATGGAAGGGTGTAGCATGGGCCAAGGAAGAACCCATTACATTTGGGAGCGGATCCGAATCTGACTCACGAACAAGCAATGAACCTTGGCTGAGGTCTGCGCTCTCCGAGTGCCCTTCTAGTTCACTATGTTCCTTTCCTATGGAAACAAAACAAGTTTCCACAGAGAGTGATGTCCCTGGTAGTTTAAAACAGTCGAGTTTTGGATCATACTTCCTGTACATTTTACCAATCTCCTGCACAAGACTTCCAGACTTGGCCACATATCATTTAAGATTATTTACTATTAGTTTTAGAGCTGCTACACGTTCTTATCTTCTCCTTTTTGAGATAATGATAGTTGCCTACTATCACTCAACATAGTGAATGCTAAAGTGTTAGCATGGAGCAGCAGAGCGAATGATCTACTGGGGACACATGGATGATTTTGGTATCTATGTTCTCATCACTTAACAGGTAAGTTGACCAACCGACCAATCTGCCAAAAACATGTGTATCCCTCTAACTCAGAGCAATTCTGTCTTTCTGACAGAGCCCGTCTCTTTTCCTCTCTCCTCCCCAGCATTTTGAAGGTATGCCGGATGCCATTCTCTCTCTCTCTCTCTCTTTCTCTCTCTCCCTCTCTTTCTCTCTCTCTCCCTCTCTCACGCCTGTTACTGTCATTACCATGCTCTCTTTCAACTCAGCCACCTGCTGCTATTTATTAGCCCCGCACTACCAGCAGCTTATCGTCCATATCTGATTCCCATCTTCCCACACTGTCGCATCTCTTCCTTATCCAACCCGTCACACCTCCTAGGCCGTCTCTATCTCCATCTTTCCCCCTCTCCTCTCTCTGATTCTCTCTCTCCATCTCCCCCTACACCCTTACTCACTTTTTTCTGTTTTCTCTTCCACATCTTTCCCCTCATTTCCCTCCCTCTCTTTCTCCTTTCCTCTCGTGTTATCTTTCCTTTTTTGTTATCTCTCCCTCCATCCTCCCACCTTCCTCCATGATCTCTTTCTTTCCTCTCTTCTCTATTTATCTCCCCCCCCACCATCCCTCCATCCTTTTTCACCAGCTTTACGACCACCCGTGTTCCTCCTGTACCCTCCCTCTCCACGTGATAAGGAGCCCGGGCGGCGTGATGGATTTCCGTCGGGCCAAAAACACTTTACTCCCGGGTCGCGGCGAGTCTGGATAGTGCTGGATAAGCAGGTCAGAAGGAAGTCACGCGTACGAGGAGAAAACAGCTGACGAAAAAAGCAATAAGAGGAGCAAAGCTTGGCCGCCCAGAGATAAATGTGTCTCTTTTTGTGGATTGGGTGGGGCGTAGGAGAATAAGCTGTTTTCATGTAAAAAGCTCTGAGGAAAAAAACCAAAAAAAAACCTGGATCCGAATCAGAATCACTTTATCCGACAAGTATGATAAATGTGCAGGAATGTGCCTCAGGGGCATTGGTGCAGAGAGGCTGACACCTTACTGAGCTTCACTGTACATGCTGATGAAGGAGAAAAATCTGATCTAAAACAGGCAGACTAAAGAGATCCAGACTGTAGGACTGTAGGTAAACAGGGGGTTAGGGTCTGTGGGGAGGGGCTTGTTATCTATAGAAACCTCAGGTAGACTGCAGGAGAGAGGCAGAGGGCAAATTAAACTACAGGTTACAGTTGAAAGACCTTTCCTTAACCAAAAGCCACAGGTTCAATTCCTGCAACAGGCAATTATGTGTCCTGTTAATGTGGCCTTCAGCAAGACACTGGACCTTTACCTACTCAATTTATACTGTATGTATAAGTGTTAGGTAAACGGCAAAAAATATACACGTTAAAGGAAATGCCAGAGATGGTGTATTGGTGAAGACCCCTCCCTCTGAAACCAGATGGATCAAATCCATCCTGAACCCTCTCTCCTGTCTCCTCTAGTCTCCCTCTTTGCCTTCTTAGCATCTCAACAAAGAAAAAAATAAAAACAACTCCAGGCAGTGTGCTGTCCACTCAACTTTAAAAAAAAAAAAGTGATTGTAGTTCTACTTGGTGTTTTTTTTCCAGAACTACAAACTATTTCCAGACACTTTGAATCTATGCTAAAGTGCGGTGTGGCTGCACTGGTGGCATATGGTGGACAAACAACTTATTAAGACAGAGAGGAAGGTTCGGCAGGTTCGTCTGTTGGTTTAACCTTCTGGCTTGTTGCTCTGCCAAGAACAACAGAGTTAACCGACCAACCAAAAAGTCCATTCCTGAATCTAAATGTGTGGACTACGGACCCGGACTAGCGAATGAGCGAATGGGACGGGCCCTGTCCCTTCACTTGCTCCCGTGGAAACCACCAACGCAAAATCTGAAACAGGAAGCAGTCAGCAAACATATTTCAGCTGATGTACACTACCAGTCAAAAGTTTGGACCCACCTGATTGAATGTACTATGTTTCTCATTCTCTTAAAGCCATTTTGATCTAAAGGCTTATGCTTAAATGTTTGACATTAGTTTCTTAGACAAATATAAATAGTGAAGTTGATCCTTATGTATGAATTTCTTTCCAAAAGCTTTGCCTTTCTATCAAGGCAAAGGACAGCTACTTTAAAGAATCTAAAATATAAGATAGTTTTTATTTGTTTAACACGTTTTTGGTCCCTGCATAATTCCATTTGTGTTATTTCATAGTTTTGATGTCTTTACTGTTATTTTAAAATGTGGAAAATATTAAAAGTAAAGAAAAATGTGGTGTGTCCAAACTTTTGACTGGTACTGTATCCGTTATCCGTAGTGCAATGAATGATGGGAAATATTGCCAGAGAAGTCTGCAAGGTAGCGGACTCGCTGGCAGCACATGCTTTATTTCCTTGTCAGTTTCAAACAGTTATTACACTTTAAGTTGGTGTTGATGTTGGAGGGCTGCCAGGTCCTAACCAGGCTCATTGACTCACTGATGTTGCCTACAGCGATAGCCTCGTTATTGTGGAGGCAGGTGTTTTTGTGATTGGAGCATTTTCTTTCTGATTCCACTTGTCATCAGTGATTCTAGCCCCCGCTGTCTACAAAATGTAATAGCGGTTACCCCGGCAACCGCCGCGCTGATGTCGAGAGAGAGAAAATGTCAACAGGTGTGAACGCTACTGCTGATTCAATTTGTAAAAGTTTAAGTAGGCTGTGTGGGCAGAGCTTGAAAATAATTCATTAACTAAAAGTAACAGAAGAAGAAGTGATTGCAACGCGGCTCGGGAGGTATGGCGTGATAGTTTGCATGTTTAGTATGTTAATGATGCTAGAGACAGATCCAACGCATACAAAGCTCCAGAGCAGTCACCAGTGTTGAAAATGAAGAAACTAACTCTCTCTCAAAAGATGCCACAAACCTACTCCATCGAAAAGCTGCTAGGCTAGTTGTGAGGATGAATAATATAGGAAGTAAAGTGGAGTTCCAGTGCTTTCCAGTGATTAGACTCAACATACACATCACCACTGTACAGGCACCTGCCAATAGGAGGCTTTCAGGTGACTTAACACACCTGATAGCCTATATTGGAGGTCTTCAGCTCTTGGGCAACTGGCTCTGAACAGCTGATTTGATTTCTAAAGGTGTGACTTGGACATCTGAATAGAACTGAGTAGACATGATTGATTCCTCTGCTGTGTTTTATTGGGAACTGATCATTTCACAACTGGTACATCTGATTGGTAAACTGATTTTTCTATTTTCAAAAGAGAAGCATGCTTTGTTTCTATGCAAAAATCTAAGTTTTATCCTCAGTTTAGAATTAAGCTGTCTTGCTTGGTTAATATATTATTTAACCATAGCCCAAGGTGTGTATGGTTGTACAAGTTAAATGTGGGTCCCCTTTAGTGCATAGATAACAGGACTGCCATAATTAGTAGTGCGAGTCCAAGTGAATGCCATATATTTTGTTTTGTCCGAGTTTAAAATAAGTTTGAGATTGATGAGAGAGATCTACAGAGCATCAAAGGCAGACTTTAATCTAGCAGAGCCTGGTTTGTAGTGGAGCCCGTGGCAAACAAGATGGTATCATCGGCGTAAAAATGGACTTTACAATGGTACATTGAAAAAAAACAAAACAAAAAAAACAAAAACCAGTGCCCATTAATGAAAAATTTGAGGAGATAAAAAAAACGTAATTTAAACTGGTTATTGACATGATTCATTCATCTTTCCTAGAGTTGTGCCTTTGTGTTTTTTGGATAACAGCTCTTGGTTTTCAGTGTTTTTATTGTAATATTAGTTCAAGATAAGGGCTGTTTTGCCAGGCCTTTATCATAAATCTCCATGTTGTTGAGTTTTTTTTACTTCAGAGACTAAAGCAGAACAGCACACCCTCCTCTGAAGAGGGAAGGAAACTGATTCATTCACGGCTGGGAGGCATGCACTGTCAGAGCGACAAACTTCTTAATTTTGTTAACTGACACACAAACTCCTGAGGCGCAGCTTGGCCTGAGTTACAGCAGATTCTTGAAACTTTTTCAGCCTGGGACCCCCAGAAAAGGGAGGGAAATGATTGTCTTATCCTGGAAGCCAGACCCGTCCCTATTTTCAGCCTGGGACCCCAGAAATGTGAGAGAATTGTCTTATCCCAGAACCCAGTGCAATTAAAGCACATTCTGACTCTCGCCTTCTGGGGACCCAGCAGAAGAAGTCACACAAGATATTTTGGTGTCCTGGGAATGTAGGAACTCTGATGGTTATAAATCATTTCATGCATGTCGTTTTATTAAGTACAACTTTCTCATAGCACAGTGGGCCGACTGCATTACTGATCACTCACAACACTTTCCTCTACAGCTACACATACTGTACTTATACTCCCTTGTAAAAGAGATTTCGAATCTCAATGGGAGTTTCTGGTAAAATAAAGGCTAAATAAATAAATAAATAATGTCATGCTGCTCAAACACACAGAGCTTTGCTTTTTACTTGTTTCAAGAAACATAATACTTCAGACTGAATGTTAGATCAAATAGCTTTTTACAATGGATATTTTTTTGGGCTGATTCACAGTTCACTAAAGATGTTGCACCACACCAAAGACACATTACAACATAATCCAATGAAACAACTAAACATTTACACAAATCTCTACACAGCCATAAATTCCTATCTCACTTAGGAATGAATTTAGCTGGTCCAATGCAATACTGATGCAACATGTGCTCCCTGGTTGCAGAATGCACTGTACTGTATTCTTTAGCAATAATACCCTGGATGGTGTTTTTCAACCATGTTAATGTGTATTACTGATTATGGGGATTACTTTGTACATATCACTGAAGTACCCATAATCACAGTAAAGATTATTGGTACCACTGTATTAAAAAATACAATGGTTACCAAGGCATGTGTACCGACTCAGAAGTCTTCTTCAAAGTATCATACATATATAGGAATAAAAAACAAACAAACAGGTGTAACAAAAGAAAGATCGCTAACCTGCTTATGAGAGGACATGACATAGCAATCAAAACATAATTTATGGGAATTATTAGCATGACTGGAATGCGGTTTTGACCAGTTGGATTGCTTGGTTGAAACTAGCCATTATGTAAATTTGGATGGCATCCTCCCATGTTAGCATAAGATATTAAATGCATTGTTAACTATAGACTTAGACAACAATTGGAGGGAAAATAACAATTTTGAGTTTTTGAGTGGAGAAAACTCCTGGATAAAAGGAGACACCGTACGTATTGATACTGGAGAAATTTTTGATCGGTGGAGAAAAGTGAAGTTAAAGTATTTTGTACCGATGTGGACGTAGCATTCTTCTTACTTGACTGGTAAGTTAACTTGCTAGCTAGTCTAGTTATGTTACTTGTGTTACAATCCTATATTGAGCAGGAAATTCTAGTAAATGATGAGCTGGTGTAGTAGCTGGTGTGGTTACCTGAAACACCTGCAACTTAGGCCGTCAATCAAATGAAGGGGCGGGGCTTCCTCTCCAAGCCCTTGCACTGAGATCCAGATGTAAACATTGTAGCCTTGTAAACATTAAAAATGAAGACTTTCTGAACGTCTTTGAAGATAATACATTTATTCAGCAGAGTTACTGGGTCTAACAACATACTCTCTGTCTGTATGGGTGAAATTATGAATGTAAATCCACGTTGTTTACATGGGAAACTCCATTGTTCATCTTTAACTACTGCTGACGTGCCCTTGAGCATAATGGACTTGCTGCTCCACTGCAGCTGCTCAGTGGGCAACAATCAAAGGCGTGCGTGTGTGTGTGTGTGTGTGTGTGTGTGTGTGTGTGCGTGTGTGTGTGTGTGTGTGTGTGTGTGTGTGTGCGCATTTGGGGTATTGCTGAAAAATAGCATTCAAATATTTCCTGGATAAGTAAAGGTTAGAGCAATACTCATCTGGTGTAGGTGTAGTTTGTAGTGACAAACACAAAGGGCAACCCCAAAATAAAATCCCTCATGTAATGTACCTGGCAAACCAGCATGACTCTAAATCTGATTCTGAGAGCGTATAAGCTCCTCCAAGCAACAACCCAGACACAAACTGATTGTTTTTTTAAGCCGTCTGCCTCGTCTCTGCTGCTCTTCTTCTTGTCCATCCCTGCAGCGATGAATGAGGTTTTCAGGGTCCATGTTAAAACGTAATGAAAACCAGGATGGGGAGTGGCTTCCATGAACTGACACTCACCTCCAGGATGTAAAGGGGAAATACCACTTGATTTAAGAATTCCTATATGTTGCCTATATGGTCTACAAGGGTCCAATCAACATTTTGAAACTGGAGAACTAATGCTCAAATGTGGGATGTCATCAGATACAAAGTCTGGGGCTGACAGCACATAACATATTCCATTTGGTAGATGCTTTTATCCAAAGCAGCACACAGTACAACGCCCTGCAGGAGATTAACATTTGAAAGCAAACTTCACAGGACAGAATGAAGTTTAACTAGAAACAAAGAGGAGGAAATCTTTCTGTTTTGTCTTTAGCTTGGCATGTCTAAGAATTTGCTAGATGTTTTTTTTATGCAAAGTGCTGTTCCAGGATCATGAGTGCAAGCCGTTTTAACACGGGTTGGGACTGTGTTAGTGCAAGTGTTGCAGTCAAGACCAAGACCAGAGCTTATCAAGTCCGAGACAAGACCAACACCAGAACAATGCGAGTCCACTTCAAGACAACGCCAAAACAAGACATTTGAGGATGTCATCTTGGGCTTTGGGAAACACTGATCGCCATTTTTCACCATTTTCTGACATTTTATATTTTTAGACCAAACAACTAATTGATTAATCGAGAAAATAATCGACAGATTAATCGACAATGAAAATAATCGTTAGTTGCAGCCCTACGTAACTGTAACTGTGTTGGTCTGCCATCATAGTGAAATTTTCATCAAAATTTACATCAGTTTCTCTGCTAATATTTCAAAAATAAAAAAACAAACATTATTTAGGCATTTTAGCAAAACACAATTGGACATATGATAGAGATTACTACATGACAGAAGGCATTGTGAGGGTGAGTTTTGTTAGATCCAATCACAGTAAAAAGAAAAACCAATTAGTCTCAGATGATGTGAACAAGGGTGATTATGATTCCACGACAGTTGTGTACTCCAGCGGTCTTGAAATAAATCTCCAGTGATTGCTGTCTAGTCAGTTAGTGCCGCGCTCTATCAAATGAGCTTCACAGGTAATGAAACCCTTAATCCTCATAACGTTAGTGCCGTGTTTACCCTTTGAGATACACAGGACCGCAACTGGGAAAGATGGTTAATGTGATTGAGTGCACTCATGAGGATTTTCTGGGGGAAAAGTTATTTTCTGGCGCAGAACTGACAAAGCCGCTCTAGAACAAAGCTCATTTGACTATAAAGACTCAACAACAAACATGCTGCATCACAAAAGCTGCCTTGTATTCTTTGATCGTGGAGCAACGGATCATCTGTTGGATTACTCAGGAACGTGCTCTGTGTCAAAATTTAAGTGAGTAACTTTGCAACAGGTGTAGGTGTGCAACGGTACCAATAGTGCGGCCAGATATTGTGCCAATACCACAGATTAGATGTGGTATATTACCACTTCATATTGAAACTGGAAGATACAGAGGTTTGATTGAAGATGAAAGAATCTGTGAATATTGTGAGTTGAATGAAGTGGAGAACGAAATTCATTTCATCCTGTACTGTCCTTTATATCATGATTTATGACAAATATTGTTTAAAAAAGTCCATGTTCCTGATTTAGATTTGATAGGTATTGAGAATGGAGCTTTAATTGAATACCTTTTTGATCATGTTTTTGCATGCTCTGAATATCTCTCCAAAGCAGTTGTTGTTAGTTAATGCGTCTGAATAATTCCATGAGGGATGGGTCATGTAAATGACCAGACACGAAAATAAAATATTCATTCATTCATTCATTCATTCATTCACCAGGAATCTAGGATATAAATACCAGGATATTTCTCCAATACTGTCGACTGATACCCAGAGCAACATGTAACATTGTTATAAGACAAAGCAAAGCAACTTGTTTTCTTGACTTTATCACGCATACAATTTTATTTAGCTCGAGTGAAGAGAAGTTCACAATATTTCAGTCATTTTTGTCCAGTGGCCTCAGTAAAATGACCTGTTGATGTTTTTAAATCCAACTAATGAATAAAATCAATGCATGTTAACGACCTGTGTTTGGGTGGTGGGAGCCTGAGTTAGAAACAGAAAGAAAAGTGATTAAAAAAAAAAACTGATAGAAAGGTTATCTTGCGACCAGAGGGTTGCCAGTTCAAATCCCAGATGGGAAAAGCTGGGCAGGAGTTAACAGCAGAAAACTGTAGTATGTCTGCAGCTGTATGAATCCAATGCAGAGTGTTGTTAATGCATTGTTAAAAATAATAACACACAGTCAGCAAACTCTTGGTACATAAAGGTGAAATGAATGAAGAAATAAATAAGTATAGCAGTTGGAGTTGGTTTTGGCAGTGAAGAAGTGGTATCGGCGTTTCCTTGGAACTAATCCGACGGTGTGAGGCCATCCGTCAGGCTAAATGACTGAGCTGAAGCAACCAGACCAAATCATTTGCATAGTAATGCCTTCCAACAATATGGCTGGCATCGGGGAGCGTGAAGGTCCTGCCTCGGACCAGCACAGACAGAGATTTCCACAACACAACAGGAACAGGAACATGGCCACTCCTTCAATCAGAGACTTTCTTTTCAACTGATCAATCAGGGCCAGAAACGAGGCATCCAACTGGCTAATCAATGGATTGTGTTTTTGTGATCTGTTTTTGTGATCTGATCTTGGGAAAAAAGGATAGTTATAGATACAGGGTGCAGATAAGTACTAGACAACATTTTTCCATAAATGTCTGTTTTGCTACTCTCTATTGCCAATTGATACACAATACAATAGAACACAATAGTACAATAATACACAGTAATACAGTACAACCTATTCCCAGTTCATGAAAAAAGCTTTTACATTTGCTGTTCTAAACCTGGTGTCTGGTAGCTCTTTCCTGGGAAAAATCCTGTGATGCGTTTTACATTTCAGGCAGCAGCAACAGCGGTTTGTTTGGAATAAACAGAAGAAGAAGAACTGGGCAGTTCTGCCTTCATGGCTGAACAGACAAAGAAAAGAGAAACTGAAACTGCATCAACAGAAAATCCAAGCTCCGCCCACACTCTTTGATTGACAGGTGGTCTCTGGGAAGCGCAGCGGGAAAAACACCTGAGCAACAAAGATATCACCAAATTTTAAAAAAAGGATCTCATAAATTACCCCGTTAAAGAAGAACTGTTACAAGAAGTTATCAAGCAGATGGAGAACTTTTGTGCCACCGGATGAAGAGAAAGAGAACTAGACAGAGAGAGAGAGAGAGAGAGAGAGAGAGAGAGAGAGAGAGAGAGAGAGAGAGAGAGAGAGAGAGAGAAAGAGAAATAGAGAGAGTGAGCAATAGATAATGTGAAAGAAAAAGAAAGACAGGCACAAACCGAGAGATAGCGTGAGATGGAAAAAAGCAAGAGAGAGACATAAAGGACTGTTTATAGCCAGATTGTGTATTAGACAAAGAAATACAGACAGCCAGACAAAGAGGCCGAGTGACGTAAAGAGAAAGCCAGAGAGAGAAATTGAGAGAAACACATTGCAGAGAGACGGAGGAAAAGCAGAGAGACAGAGAGAAAAATAATAACTTTTTTATCCCAAATGGGCGCTGGAGACTTTTCTTTACTTCCTTCACTCTGCCCCCTGGCTATAGCTCTCCTTTAAGAATAACAAACACAGTTCCCATCATGCCATTTGTTTGGTGTCCCTCCTCAGCACAGACATACATGGTCTGTTTACTCTCTGCAGAGGGTGTTAGCGCCCAGGCATCGCCATGGCAACAAACAAACAACAAAGTAATCTGCTGGGCCAGAGACGACTCTGTTAAGTAGTTTTCCACTGTGCTGAAAGAGAAACGGTGCAAGGATGATGATGATGATGATAATCAAGGATTTTGGAGTAACAGGTTACACATGAAAGGATTACAGTAATCTGATTACAATCTGATTACTTTGTTAGGTAGTTTTCCATTGTAGGCTGAGGGAGAACTTGTTCAAGGATGCTGGAAAATGATGATGATGATGATGATGATGATGATGATCAAGATTCAAGAGAGTAATACATTATATGTAATGGGATTAAAATAATCTGATTACAAAAATGTTAAGGGATGTTGATGTGAGGGAGAAATTGTGCGAGGATGAGGATGATGATGATGATGATGATGATTTTTGGAGTAACACGTTACAGATAAAAGGATTAGAGTAATCTGATTACAAAAGGGCCATCTTTTTGGGTAGTTTTCCATTGTGAGCGGAAGTAGAAATTGCGCAGAGATCAAAACAATGGGGATGATCAAGATCAAGGTTTTTGGAGTAACAGGTTACATGTAATAGCTCATACATGTAATACTGCTGCTATTTTGCACATGCTGTAAATACTGGTATGCAGAATTTTTTTTTTTTTTTTCTTCCATACATTTCTGCCTAATACATCAAAGTGTCCGTTGTGTATGTTTATATAACTCCCATATCGTCTATTCTTATTTATATCATTTTTCTTTGATGTATCCCATTACTACTTGCTGCTGCAATGCCCCAGTTTCCCCACAGGGATCATTAAACTTTCATCTAGTCCAATATAAACGGAATACAGTAATGTACAGCTGAAGCTATTGTAGGAGTCCCACTTTCCACTGCCTGGTTAACTGATATTGTACGTTTTTCCATAACCAAGAGAGGGAAAATTTGTTGGGAAAAATCTAATTTGCTCTTTTTTCATCCATCACAGGGTTCCAAGGAAAGGTCCACTGCTAACTTGTTGGTTGACAGATGTCTGAGGTTTTTATTACAATAGACTCATTTAATTCCACAGTTTACCATTGAAGAAACAATTGTCTGCTGTGCTGATGCAGGGTAATTGTATCAAGGGAGACTTCTGCTAATTTAAAAAACCTGTAAACTGCTGGGCAGGGGCCAACTCTATTTGGTAGTTTTCCATTGTGCTGGGATGATAATGAGGATGATGATGGAGGTGATGATGATGATGATGATGATGATGATGATGATGATGATGATGATGATGATGATAATGACCAGGATTGTGGTGTAACAGATGGTTGGCTACGGCCAAGGTAATTTTCCATTGTGGGTTAAAGGAGACATTGTGCAGGGATTGGGACAGTGATGAGGTTGATGATTATAATGTTGATAATGATTATGAAGATGGTTATATCCTCTGAAATGCAGTTATATTCCAAGCGAAGGCCTGAAGGTCCAAAGTTGACAACTTCATGAGTTTTCATGCCAGCAATCATTTTGTCAGAATAGCTGTCACATATGTCTCATTGTGGATATAATTTTGGAATTAAATTATAACGTAATCTTCCCAACCCTCTTGTTGACGATGAGTCATTCAGAACAATCCATCTGACACCTATTATGGAAGATGGGCTGTTAGCGCTGATCTTCCATAAATGCAGAAAGTGATGTTACTTATAATTGTAATTAGCGTGTAGCTCACATCTGCACATTGTTTTGCACACGCACCGCACTGACACAACACACAGGCTCAGCACACACACACACACACACACACACACACACACACACAAACAAGTATGCATGTCTGCTCATTGTTTGACACAGAGAAAGTGGGACAGGGAGGAAGAGACACATACACACATTTGCATTGCGTTTACATTTTAAAGGTTAAATGTGTAATATTTCTGCTTTACTGAAGCATAATATGACTAGTAAATATCAACAGAAGTTCCCGAATGGTAATGAGTAAAACAAAGTGAACAGCCACAGAGAACAGAGCAGAGATTTCTGCATTCAAAAACACAGGAGCGGGCCGAGGCTGAAGGCCCTCCTACCACACCAAGGTCCGTTCAGAAATATGGCAATTTGTTTTTGCCTTAATTATTAGCATAAAACACACACACACACACACTGCACTTTAAGGGCAAATCATGTGACCAGGAGGGCACCTGCCGTCCTTACACGAGCGCACCACACCGACACACACACATCCACCAGCACACATCTTCCCATACATTTGCATGTAAACACACACAAACCCAACAGTGACAACATGTACATGCTTGGGATATTCCATTCTTAACCCACTTCCACAATTAACCTGTTTTGGGTCTCAGCATGTAAACATCATAACTGGATTAGAAGAACTTGGTTAACCTCCAACTCTGATTAGGAGAAATCCGGTTAAGATGCCTGGATTACTCCAATATTAAACGTGTTGCTGTGGCACGTAAACATCCTCCTTTCACTTAGGCTATTGCCAGCTCAGACTCACACAGCATTATGGGAACGTTTTGATGTCAACAACAAACATGGCGGCTCAGTCAAAGAGGGAGGAAGTCGCTGGCACATTCGCTTTTTGGCTGGCAGACCGTTCTGTCTGTGCACAGGAATATTCTGTTAATTCATTTATTCACGGCAACAGGGAGACTCAATCACAGACTATCAAAGGTTGAAGTAAACATCTTAACCTGAATTAGACCTTAATCAGAATATCAGAAAGCCAAGTGCATGTAAACGCAGCCACAACTGCATACTTCCACATTTCCCCCCGACAAAGTGAGAGTTGCTCTGCTTCATTTCAAACTACCCAAACAACAACAACAACAACAACACAAATCACAGCAATGAACTTCTCCCACCAAATTACTGAACTCACCATCTTCACATTTCCACCGAATTTTGTTTCCACGAGGGAAAAGTTAAGTAATGAAGCACCACAACAATAGCTCAACTTAACCCTATTCCCCAGCTCCCTGGAGTCTCACATTTAGTCAACTAACTGCAAATGGAATACCGGATAACTGCAAATTGAATGTCGCCTAACAGAGGGGTTTGGTGTGAGAGAGAGGAGAACAGAAGCAGGTTGACTTCCTCAGAAAAAAAAAAAAAAAGATGCTGGTAAACGTTTCACATAGATGGGACAGAAGTTCATGATTTGTGTCTAATTCTCAGGTGGGTGTGCTGCTGGGCTGCTGTATGTATGGGGTAGGTGTGTGTGTGTGTGTGTGTGTGTGTGTGTGTGTGTGTGTGTGTGTGTGTGTGTGTGTGTGTTCTGGCAACCCTTCAGATTTTCAATATAGAAAAGTAAGCATCACAAATCCTGATTTTCTTTTTTTTTTTTTTTTTTTTTTTACATGGCTCAGATGGTGGTGGAGGTGAGTAGTGACTGCACTGTGTGTGTGTGTGTGTGCGTGTGTGTGTGTGTGTGTGTGTTTTGGCTGCTGTGTGCTTTTCTCAGTGTGTCTCCATCCCTTGCCTGGCAGATATTGAGCCTATTGGCTGGGGATAAAGAGAGAGAGAGAGAGAGAGAGAGAGAGAGAGAGAGAGAGAGAGAGAGAGAGAGAGAGCGCTCTGGCCTCACACTTCTCTCTCCACATCTCGGTCCCTGCAGGCCTGTTGTTGCAAACCACAGCCACACACACACTCCAAAACAAACCCATAAATTGATATCAGATCATCACTGAACACACATCTGAAAACACAGATAAACACACATAAATACAAGCTGAACATGTTGTTTTTTGTTTTAGTAAACTTTAGTTAGCCATGTTGACTTTTACATAAATCAGCTGTCAACATTGTAAAAATAAGAATTGGCAACATGTTAACAGCGGCAGGTATTAGAAGAGACTACTAGCATCTATAGCAGTGGTTCTCAAAGTGGGTTCCAGGAGTCCTAGAGGGGGGTCCAAGAGTACTAGAGGGGGTCCCAGGTCCTAAAGGGGGTCCAAGAGTCCTAGAGGGGGTTCCAGGGGTCCGTGAAGAGGTTTCAGGGGTCCTAGAGGGGTACCAGGGGTCCTAGGTGGGGTTCCGGGTGTCCTAGAGGGGGGTCCAAGAGTACTAGAGGGGGTCCCAGGTACTAAAGGGGGTCCAAGAGTCCTAGAGGGGGTTCCAGGGGTCTGTGAAGAGGTTTCAGGGGTTCTAGAGGGGTACCAGGGGTCCTAGGTGGGGTTAAAGGGGTCTTTGAGGGGTACCAGGGGTCCTAGGTGGGGTTAAAGGGGTCTTTGAGGGGGTTCAAGGGTCCTTGAGGGGGTTACAGTAGTCTTAGAGGGGGTTCTAGGGTCCGTGAGGGGGTTCTAGGGGTCAGAGAGCATATAACAATGACTCTCACCATGCACACTGTAGACAGTTCTAAATCAGCAGCAAATACATTCACATAATGTGTGTCTATCTGGGGGTCGTTGATGTGAAAATGTTTGAGAACCCCTGTAGCTTCACCCCACAAGTCTACCTTTCAGCTAGAGGAGAGGAAGGAGACATGGATGAGGAGGAAGAAGGTTTGACAGAAAAAGAGCGGTAGAAGTGTAGGAAAATGAAAAATGAGAAAGAAAGAGAAAGCCAAAGAGGTGTAGAGCAGCGGAGGATGAGCAGAAAGAGGAGGAGGAAAGGCAATTGGAGGCAGGGGAAGACAGACAATGAAAAGAAAAGACAGGGAGGAGCGAAGGAAGAGGAGGAAGATGAGGAGGAGGGGTGTAACGAAAGCGAGGCGGGCGATGAAAGCGAGATGGCGCGCGCGGGGGGGGGGGGTGGGGGGGACTTTGTATCGTCGCGGGAGCTCGATTCGATTCCCTCCTCCCCTCTCCTTTTGTCTGAACCGCCTCTCTCCCGCTGAGGGGAACAACGCCGCCGCGCCATCTCCGCTTTATCAGCGACAGCCACATTCACGCCGCATGAAGATGAATCGGTCGAGGGGTTCGCCGCGCCCCGGCGAGCAGCGGGAGCCAGCGTCGCGGCGGGAAACCGGTAATCCTCAGCCTCTAGTATCATAGGACGCCATAAAGGCCAACTGGATCGCAGGCGGGATTAACGTGGGAGCCTGACTTCCCAATTTAGAGATAGAGCCATAAAAGAAGTCACACTTTTTTACTGCATGTTTACTGAGCTGCTGCTGCTGCAATCTGTTTGGGGGAAAGAAAAAAAACAAAAAACATTCTGCTCTCTTTTCATCTATCAGAAGTTACAAGGAATTGGCTGGGAACAGGTTGGTCGAGAGACGTAATTGTTTTGGATTACAATACACTGATTTGGCTCTACTGTATAACGTTGAGGAAATAAGTGTTTGCTGTAAATAATGCAAGATAGATGAAGGATTACGGTGTGAAGAGGGACTTCTAAAATTGCTCCCACTGTACAAAGCAGCTTTAGGAGCTCGAGGGGCGCGCTCATGCCTTTCTGAATGAGTAATGATGCGATGTAGTACAGTTAAATTACTGTATCGCTTTATGCAAAACACACAAATTACACTGCAGGCCAAAGCCAAGGTCTTTCACTAAAAGCCTGAGCTTGTGTTCCCTGTCGTGGGGGATCAGTCATGCACAGCCATGTTGAGACAGCTTGACGCTGTCCTCAAGGCAAATGAGGACCTGGAAACCCCAGAGACACTTAACTCTGACAAATTGATTGCTGGTATGAAAGTAAACTCATTACTGGAGATGACTGATGTTACGAGCTATCTTGAGCCCCTGGGTTATGGGGAATCATCTGTGCTTTTCAATATTGAGCAACGAACACTGCATAGTGTTTAGGAATGAACATGTGCAGTGAAGTTAAGTGTAATGTGACAGATCAATATGATACAGAACTGATTGCAAAGGTTTCTAATCTGCGAGATCATTCATTTTTTTGTTTTTGTTTGTTTGTCATCTTTGGTGCTAAGCGTTCATCGCTGTGGTGTTTCTGCACTGCACTTCCCAGAGATCACCTGTCAATCAAACAGTGTGGGCGGAGCTTGGATTCTCTGTTGATGCAGTTTGAGTTTGTCTTTTCTTTGTCTGTTCAGCCACGGTGGCTGTCGCTGCTCATGCTAACTACCCAGTTCTTCTTCTTCTGTTGATTCCAAACAAACCGCTGTTGCTGATGCTGGAAACATAAAACGCATCACTTCCTGTGCGGCAGAGGATTTTTCCCGGGAAAGAGCTACCAGACACCGGCTGTTTAGAACAGACAGAGAACAGAGGAAATGCAAAAGCTTTCATGAACTATAGATTGAAACACCATTGTTTTGAATTGGCAATGGAGAGTAGCAACATAGACATTGTTTATATGAAAATGTTGCAGATAAATAAAAATAATGTGGTGGAATTCATCTCTATCTTGAGTCTTGTAAATGACAGCAACAGTTCAAAGTTAAAGTCTCCATGAAACGGCATCTTTACTTCCTGGATTTGAGGCATTTGCTGTTGAAAGGGCAGGACATAATCCAGTGAGGAATCATTCAAAAGTCTAAAACCAATGGAATATGAGTCAGGGAGAGAAAGGCAGTTTTATTTGATAGGAGGGGTGTGGAGGGGCGGGACTAGGGCTGCAACTAATGATTATTTTCATTGTTGATTTATCTGTCAATTATTTTCTCGATTAATCGATTAGTTGTTTGGTCTATAAAATGTTAGAAAATGGTGAAAAATGTCGATCAGTGTTTCCCAAAGCCCAAGATGACGTCCTCAAATGTCTTGTTTTGTCCACAACCCAAAGATATTCAGTTTACTGTCATAGAGTAAAGAAACTAGAAAATATTCACATTTAAGAAGCTGGAATCAGAGAATTTTGACTTATTTTTCTTAAAAAATTACTCAAACTGATTAATCGATTATCAAAATAGTTGGCGATTAATTTAATAGTTGACAACTAATCGATTAATCGTTGCAGCTCTAGGCGGGACTGTTCAAAATGGTTTTATTGGTTAGAAATGTATATTAACGCCTACTGGTGCAGCATGAGGTCACCATGAAATATACTTTTCCAGGAAGTAAAAGTAATGGGAGATCATTTCATGGGGACTTTAACAATTAACAGATCAAAGACAATACGCAGTCATTGCTGCATCAACAACACACACGAGTGATGCCAGTAAGCGCCACGTCCCCGCTGCTCGACAAGACCAGTGAGTCACACTGAAAACAAAAGACCCGTCGAAAAAAAAAATTCAGCACTTCACTGGGCAGCGGGGGATGAAGATGTGTTGAAAGGTACAGATGTTTTGAACGCGGCCGTCATCCAGACACAAACCTGAGCAGAGACGTTTGTCTTTTCGCCCCGACAGGCCGACTCCTTTTAGGGCCAACGGGGTTCTGGCTCTTTGACGCGAGCAGCTGTACTTGACCTGACAGGCTTCCTCAACAACAGGCTGCTTGTCAGACAGCCAATCTAGTCACAGTCATGGGCCACACACACACACACACACACACACCAGCCAACAGACGCACACTGAATATAGACACACACTTGCCGTTTCTGAAAACCATTTAGCACCTGTTCATCAGTTGGCTGTTTCAATATAAAGCAATAAAACCAAGAGAAGGCATTCTGTGCTGTGATTATGGGTATGACAGTGATGCAAGACACCAAAGCACCCATTAACGACAGTGAACACCATCCTCAGGGGTATAACTGCTTTTATACAGCAGTTAATATCGCACGTGTCTGTCTGAAAGGTTTTCCACAAATTATTCTACATGCACAAGAATAGAGCAACGGGAGACACCGGGAGCTCCCTGGTCACCACGAGAGCTGGCAATGCAAAATCTAATAAAGCAGCAATTTTATGGGGATTATGAGCACGGTTGGAACATGTGTTTGACCAATCAGATTGCCTGGCTGCAACTGCCCGCTGTATAATGCTGAATTTAAAACAGTATAGTACAGGGTTGGGGCCGTTCATGAATTGAATTTAGAGAATGGTTCCAATTCAGTTCCTGAAGTTGGAATGTGAATGTCCCCAGCTGTAAGGAAACAGAATGTGAATTGAATTGGAATAACAGGAAACAGAATTCCATTCAATTCTATGAAATTCCACTGGTTTATAATGTTTAGCATGCCAAAACAAACATTATGAATCAAATAAAAGACAGTTAAAGGTCCCATATTGGGTAAAACAGGATTCCCCTTGCCTCGTAAAGGAGTTAGCCTTATAAAGGAGTTGGATGGTCTATCTAAACATGGTGAAAGTATCAAAACGCACGGTCTCCAACTAAATCCACACAACCCATATTAGAAAAGCGAGCCTCTAAACGAGCCGTTTGGACTTCCGTAACTTTGTGGCGTCACAAAGGTTCGCTCATTATCATTTTTGTAAGAAATAATAGACTAACAAAGTGTTTTTTTCAAAGCTGTTGAGCGGTTGTCATTGTTTATAACCGGAGAGTTTTCCCTACCTGTAGCCGCAGGGCCGCGGTGTCTCACGTTTCACTCTTGAAACGGTTAGCCAATCAGAGGAGAGGGTCGTTAATATTAATGAGCCTTAAAGACACAGCGACAGAAACAGCCTGTTCTTGGTAAGGTTCAGAGAGATGCTGGAAAATGAACGTGGAGAAATGGATTGAGAGTGTTTTTGGTGCATGACACCACACACACAGCTTTGAATGGACTTCATGACATAAAACAAAACATGTAGTGTAGAATGTGGGATCTTTAACAATGCATGAAAAGTTACATAACTGCAGCTTCCCAATACACCTGCACACTCAACTATCTTGCCATTAGAATGAGAGTGAGAAAAATAGAAGAGAAAGAGATCAGAGTGAGAAGAACAGAAGAGAAAGAGAGATGTGAAGTGTTGAACGGCTGAAAGTCTTTCCAACACTGAGGATGATTTCCTGTTGAGATGCTTCACACATAATCAGCAGCAGTAATCCCAGCACTTCCCAAACCCTCTAAGCCTATAGGTGCCAAATGGAAAAGCACTGACGGGTGAAAAATATCATTTACATTTACATTTTGTGTTTTAGGCATTAAGCTGATGCTGTTATCCAGAGCGACTTACAATGAATGCAACAGCAAAAAAAAAAAAAAAAAGCGTAGATTCAATTCTGAGATTCTGACTTAGAATTCTGATTTTAAACTCAGAATTCTGACTTTATTCTCAGAATTCTGACTATAAACTAAGAATTCTGACTTTAAACCAAAAATTCGGACTTCATTCTCAGAATTCTGAGATTAATCTTAGAACTCAAATAAATCTTTCTTAACTGATAACGTCGCAACGCGAAAAAAGGAAACTGACAGCAGGACAGACGAGACAGAGCAGCACCGTGCAGCAGAGTTATTCAGACCATCTGAATAGCGAGAAATATACACAAATGTATTATATTGTAATTTATTCCCATGCATGCTGCTCAGAGTAATCTCAATCAGCGGCTCTTCTGCGTCTCTCCCTCTCCTCTCAGGCAGGAGTGAGAGTGAGTTGCCATGGTTACGGGGACGCTCTGTGTCTGTCGCTCTGAAACTTTCTCATGATTCCTAATAATAGGTTTTTAGGTTAGTATGCCTATGCAAAATCATGAATGTAAGCACCTCAATGCTGAAATCTAGTAATATAACATAATTTTACATTTTTGGTTAACATTATACAGAGTTGCTGTTTCTTGACTTAATCTAAGAGGTTAGGTGGTGTAGAAATGCAGGAAATTTGTTTTAAATTACTATTTTTTTCTGACCCCCCCACCAATTATGTATCTACCCCCCGTAGAAATGCAGGAAATTTATTTTAAATTACTATTTTTTTCTGAATCCCCCCCCCTCTGAAACAGGGTTCCCCCACCTGCCAAATCCCACTTTAACCCCTGAGTATAGAAACAGAGTTTTTCTTAGTTACTGGAAAATGGAAATGGAAATGGAATTTTTTACATTTCATACTGCATTTCATTCTGTTATTTCTAGACTGGATTACATAGGCTATTAATCTCTGTGAGAGGTCACAAATGCAAGAATATCCACAATATTGACAATAGCCATTAGTAAGAAAATCTCCCTCTTTTTCACAGCCTAATGTTGGCAGGTATGTACGGTGCACATATCACTTAGGAATGCAATTCTTCAAATGGACTTCACTACACAGCGGCAAACAAGGAAAGGTTAAAGATTAAGTCTTTTCACTGAAATAACGTCTCTTTCAACGTAATTGCACATTGAATTGTCCTTTCAGAAATACAAAAGTGAGGAAGAGCAGAAAAAAAATAGAAGCATGAAGCCTCTCAGACAGAGTAAAGGTTCAAGTTTTTTTTTTCCACAATTAATGTCAATAAATGGTGGGGAAGGCATTTGTCCTCAATCTGTAAAAAAAATATTCAAAGATAATTTCAACGTTTTCAATATATAGTCAGATAATACATACAGCTACATGAAAAAGCACAGTCCCCGATCTGTAAAAAGCCCCTGAAAAGTTTTTTTGAGATTCAAGGTTTTCAAGCTGCCGCAGCAGTATGAGCACAGCGCTCAGTCTAACAGCAGGGAAAATGAGGTCTATCTGGGGGCAACAGTGAGCGTCTGCCTGGCCAAACACAATGCTGCTGTCCTGCATTGTCCCGGAAAACCTCCAGCCTGCAGGGCTCTTATCATGTGCCCTCCTGCGAGATTGGAAAAGTAGCAAGGAAAAAATAAACAGCTACTTTTTTCTGGGCAGGGAAATGAAAATAACCTCTGTTCACATGCTGCAGGAGGCTTTTAAGCAGAAACAACAGTGGTAGTCAAGGAAAACAGACGACGGGATAGACGAGACCCGTTCAAAAACACAAATCAGGATCGGCCGTGCTATTAGCTGCGTTCACCGTTTGCTTCTTCATCACCTGTGGTGGCTTTAAAGTTACAGTGAAATAAATAGCTGTGTGCTGATATGGAGAATTGGCTATGAAGGTGGAAAAGGTTTCAACAATCTTTGTATCAAAATCCCATTTTTAAGGGTTACTTTGTGGTGTACCAGTAGGGCGTACATAACAATTCCAATGCCATCACAGATTTTTGCACCCCCACACCTCCATACACACACACACACGCAATCATTTAACATCTGCAACTTAACAACAAAGTGAGTTTTTTGGCTGTTCACTCCTGAAAACCTGGTTTCCTTTTTTCAAGATTCAAAAGCTTTATTTTCCTAACACTCTGTTTATTCAGTTTATTCAATTTGAAGAATCCAAATTTGTGAAGCTCAAGATTACGGGGAAAACACATTCCAGGTTTGTTGTGGTCGAACCCGCCCACTTTTGAACAGGTTCAAATTTTCCCAAATGAGGGGGAGGGGGGTGGGACTAGCAAAACTGTTGCTGTCTCAAGGAAAACATTTGCATATTGTAGCTTTAAAGGTCCCATATTCTCCACTTTCCAGTGTTTTATTTTATGTCTTGAGGTCCATTCAAAGCTGTGTGTGGTGTCATGTACCAAAAACACTCTCAATCCATTTTTACACGTTTATTTTCCAGCATCTCTCTGAGCCTTACCGAGAACAGGCTGTTTCTGTCACCGTGTCTTTAAGGCTCATTAATATTAATGACCCCTCTGTTTCGATTGGCTAACCGTTTCAAGAGTGAAACGTGAGACACCGCGGCCCGGCAGCTACAGGTAGGGAAAACTCTCCGGTTAATAAACAATGACAACCGCTCAACCGCTTTGAAAAAAACACTTTGTTAGTCTATTATTTCTTACAAAAATGATAATGAGCGAACCTTTGTGACGTCACAAAGTTACGGAAGTCCAAACGGCTCGTTTAGAGGCTCGCTTTTCTAATATGGATTGTGTGGATTTAGTTGGTGACTGCGTTTTGATACTTTCACCATGTTTAGATAGACCATCCAACTGCTTTATAATCAGGAAAGGGGAGTCCTGTTTTACACCATATGGGACCTGACTCTCGAGGCCACCCTGCCGCTCCGAGACTGAACCAGTAAGAATCATTCCAGATAAGCTTATTTTTTTTCTTCATCATGGTTACTCCTGCTATGCACCACACCCTCCCTCCTGAAGCCCGGGTGGAGCGAGGTAATGAGAAAAGCAGCCATCTTGGATTTCTGCGAGGCTCTCAGGTGGCCCTCCTCCTCTCCTCTCCGCTCAGCTGCTACAGCCCGCTTCCTCCAAGATAATAAAAACCCAACACAATAAATACCATGCAGTGTGGGACTGTGGCCTCTGCCTGCATCATATTTCTCCGCTTTACTGTGCTTCCTTTTCAAAAGGAGATTTATTCATTTTGCCATACAGTTCAGATTGGATTCCCCTCAGCTGCTTTTCATTCCGTTTCATTATGGAGACAGAGATGGCTGTTTTCGTAAAAAGTCCTTGCAAATGGGCACTTGTGTGGTTGTGTATGTGTACACAATGCAAGTGTGAGTGTGTGTGCCCCTGCATAACTGTGTGTGTGGTAGGGTTAGACCGATATTTCATCCCGATATTGGCCTTTTTACTGAAAAACGGATATCGGCCAGTCATGTCTGAGCAGATAAATGATTCCAGTGTGTTGTGGGAAACTTGTCTGGCAGTTTTCTCTGATGTGTCACTATTGAGGAGGCGGGTGTTGTTGTGATTGGAGTGTTTTCTTTCTCATTCATCATGTCATTGTTGAGAGAGAGAGAGAGAGAGAGAGAGAGAGAGAGAGAAAATATCAACCAGTGTGAACGTTCCAGCTGATTCAATTGTAAAAGTGTATGTAGGCTGTGCAGCAGAACAATAATAAATGGCACTTTACAACATGGAAAATGGGCATCAGTGTTTATGTTTGCCATGTTGTTATCCATCAGGTAAATTCCAGCTGCTTATCAACTTAATGACACTGCCTGTCGTCGTTTGAGTGACATATCTGGTGACCAATAAAACTCCAGCAGCTGGTTGTTCAGCTCAGTCTCGGGTTTCTGGACCTTCTGTCAGCTTCCAGCTCCAGCTGGATGGAAGCTCTGTAGGGATATTTGATGCTCAAAATCAGTGGTTATTGATCCTCATCGAGCACCAGAGTCTGCAGGTTTTCATTCCAACCAAACAGCAGCTGATTTGCAATGAAAGCCTGCAAACTCTTGGGCCTTTAAGGCAAATGATTGACAAACAGTCTAAATGCTGTTTAAGAGGCTTTTCCACCCTGCTAAGAATAAACTTCTGGGGAAAACACTGAATCCTTGTCCTATTTTAAGCATTTTAATTAAGGATATTCTTCATGCTTGTCTATTTTATCTCTTTGGTGCCTGAAAGATGTACATAATGTCTTACTTGATGGTTGGTATACAGTCATGTAATAGTATCAGTGTTGGGAATAACGCGTTACAAAGTAACACATTACTGTAATTCCACTACTTTTGGCAGCAACTAGTAACGTAACTAATTACTTTTTCAAATTAATAACGCAATTACAATCACTGAAATTTAAATGGACTCGTTACTCGTTACTGGATTATCCCGTTTATGATCATCCGACTTTACGGTGGCGCAAGTGAATCAAAAGACTACCAACCTCCCTGGAGACTTTATTTCTCAAAAGCGACTAGCGACAAATCTGGCGACTTTTTCTGACCATGGGAAGCAATGTTAATGTGTTGAATCCCAAAGCATTTGGCAATAAATCGGTACGGCTGATGCCGGTTTTCTCTACTTGCTTCCAGAGAGTCTGATGATCACAGCGCTTCCCACAGGAGGGACTGTAGGATAGGGTCCACTTGTAATTGTTACCGGCGTACGCTGAAACTGGCCCGGGTGGGCGGAGTCAGCACTTATATTAAAACGGGCTATGTCACGGCGTGCATAACAAGTGCTGCATTATATATTTATATGCAAATTATCGTATGACATCATCTGGTGACTTCTAGCGACTTTCTGAGCAGCCAATAGCTACTTTCCTTGGAAAAGAGTTGGCAACACTGCTACCAGTCCGGTAAATTAGCCCACACAGTGAACTAATGCTTGATTTGAAGGCCTGTCAAGGCTACAATAAATACACCTATCAAAACATATCTAATGTGTTTTATTGTTCCACTACTTACTTTTCATCATAGTGATAATGGGTACAATGATAGATCAAATTTGACAGTTGTCTTGTCCCACACTGTGCCACAGCAACACTAAAATAATATAGCTATGTGTAATAAGAGAGTTGAAGCAGACATTTAAAAGTAACGCAAAAGTTACTTTCCCTAGTAACTAATTACTTTTATTATGCAGTAATTGGTAAAGTAATTCAATTACTTTTTGAGAGAAATAACTTGTAACTGTAACTAATTACTAATTTTCAGTAACTTGCCCAACACTGAATAGTATGCATGTAACTGTATGTAGCTGTAACTGTATGCATGTAGTTTAAACAGTGTCAGCCTTTAAAAACCTGTATCTGTCGAACCCCACCATGTATTCAGGAGTATATATATATGAGAGTCTGTACATGTGTCAGTGTATAGCAGGTGGCTCCCAAGAGAAGGAGGGAGAGAGAAGAGAGACAGGAGGAAGAGAAGAAGACCACTGACGGTGTGAAGAAATGAAACAGTTTTGGCTCGTCGCTGCGCCGCCGCCTCGCCGTTATTGTCAATCAAACGGAGCAGCAGACTCGTTCAGCTCTCTATAAATTATCTCCTCAGAGCCGAGCCGCCCGGCCCACTAGCCGTAAACAAAGCAAACACCTCATTAGACTCCAGGATTTACACCGAGCCCCGTCCATTAAAACCGTCCGGGGGGGGGGGGGGGTCAGCATCGGGCTTTGGCTTTAAGGCAGACGCATCCTCATAACCGTTAAACTAACACTGGGTTTGCTGAGTTTAACAACTGCTATTCAGCCCATGGGTCACATGACCTGCAAAGACAGGAAGTGTTGCGTTCAGTGGCTGGATGATGATGATGATGATGATGATGATGATGATGATGATGATGATGATGATGATGAATATGTAGTTCCAATGGTTACTGCACTGTTTTTTCAGAAAATACTGAATCCAGGAAAGATGTTGACAGACTTGTAGAGCATTCTATGTGCTGTAAGTGCTGCGACTTTCTTCTTTTATCTTTCTTTCTTTCTTTTATCTTAAGTTATTGCGAGGAGAGGAAAGGAGAAGAAGAGAGGGAAAGAGAAGAGAAGACAATGGGGAAGGAGAGAAGAGAGGAGAGAAAAGTAGAGGAGAGAAGATGGGAGGAAAAAATAAGAAAAAAGAAGGGAGCAGGAGAAGCGGAGAGGGAAGGAGGAGAAGAAAGGGGAGAAAGAGGAGAAAGGAGAAGAGAGGAGAGGGAAAGAAAAATGTGGAGGAGAAAAGAATAAAGTGGAGACAAAGGAGAGAAGAGAAAGAGAGATGAAATGAAAGAGAGAAGAAGAGAAAAGAGAAAAAAAGAGAAAAGAGGAGGGCAACAGAGGGAGGGAAGAAGAAGAGAAGAAAGGGGAGAAGGGAGAAGTTATTGCGTGTGATTACCTGGAGTTAAATTTTAAAAGTGTTTTATTCCAAATGTGAATCGACCATTTTACACAAACCATTGATGACTGGAATAAAAGTAAAATACATAATGGGTTCGTGTTAAAGTTATGAGTCACCTTAAGGACTTTGGTTATAAAACAACTATTTATTTGATTCCAAAATTAAATCCACTATTTGGTTTTAAGGATAGAATCGTCTCGTTTTTTTTTTTCATATTAATAAAAATAAATGTGAGATTCGCCCCACTGACTCTAAACACAACATTGTCTCTCTGCTGCAGTGCATTCTGGTCTCTCTCCTGCTCCTGTGGGTGGAGAAACTGGTCTCTCTTCTCTTCTACGATGGATTTCTCCCTGTATGATTGTTGAACGTCTCTTGGTGCAAAAATGGCAGCTCTAGAAAGAAGAAGCCCTCGCTCTTTGATTCTGAGGGACTGACACCAAAACCTGACGTTTACCGCTGAGGTTTTACATCCTGAAACATTTGGTGCCTTGAAATGGGATCGTGTTTACCGTGTTCACGAGAACAGTCCATATGAACACAGCCCCTCCTGTGGTATTCACGACTTCGGAAGTGGAAATTTTCTGAAAGCTCCGAGTTCACGAGTTGTGACGTGTTTGTTGACGTTTTCAGAGATGGCGGAGGCCATGGAAGTTCATTTTTCGCCGGATGGTAAGTTAATATATGGTAATTTTAGTCGTATAGAGTTTTTTCTTAGTAATTTTATAATATGTCTGAGGAAAATGTTGATATTCCCAACGACCTCATCTTTTTCCTCTGTCATTATGCCTTTGCATTTCCTGCATTACGTTACCCGCTCGCTAGCTAACTAAATCGTTAGCCTCGGTGGCTTCTAGACGCCGACTAGCAGCGTTGCCTAGCAGCGTTGCCTAGCAGCGGTGCTCTCACGACTTAACCACTTGAACGCCAAGCATATCGCGTACACGACTTCCCATGTCGTAACCACGAGCTCACGAGTTCCATTTGAAGGCAGCAACTTTCTCATGTCAAACTTATGGGTTTGAATAAGAAAAATACACCAGCAGCACCAACAACAACAACAACAACAACAACAAAATAGGCCTAGAAATACAAGGTACATCGCCTATTCCTGTGTTTAACGGTGTTTTTTTTAAATGGCGGATCTCATCAAACATTCTGTGAATAAAGGGTTTAAAAAAAATACAAAGCTGTCTTCGATTGGCCCTGAAACCATTAAGAATCTAACCGGCTCTCGATCGGCTCGGCAGACCGGACGCTTCCTCCTCGTCTCCCGCGGCAGCAGCAGCAGTTTTCTACTCGGCTTCAAGTAGACAGAGAGAGAGTCAGTCGTTCTTCATTGCGGAGAGGACGACTTACTCTTCTTCCTCGCCTCGCAGATCGCATCTTCTGAAATCAAACAATATCCGATAAACATGATTTGGAGGGGCCCGCGCACCGTGAAATTTCATGAATTCTGAAAGAATGCGTGCAGAGGGGAACCGATCAGTAAATAGGTCATAGATTTTCAAATATTCTCTTTGCTGATGTTGGAGTCGAGAAAGAACTTGAAATCTGACTCTGTTTCCTTTACTTTTTATTCCAGCTGGAGTTATTTTTTTTCTTCTTCTTCAGCTGGGGATTCTTTTTTTTTTTTTTTTTTTTCACTTCAGGATCGAAACATCTGGAAAGGTTTTTGAACTGTAATGTAGCCTCGATCAGAATAGTAAAAGCCCTCACACTCGTACACACACACACACACACACACACACACACACACACACACACACAAAAGACATGCACACACAGATGATGCTTGCAGAGCACACACACACACACACACACACAGGCACAATCGTGCGCACACATCTGCACGCATACACACATATAGATTCTTGCAGAGTAACGGAGCTGCATACTCGTGCACACACACACACACACACACACACACACACACACACACACACACATAGCATCTTGGGTGTGTATTTCATACCTTCTTGCAGAATGGCACTGTATATGTGCAATTATGTCTACACACACACACACACACATGCATAGACACTTTGGTACTGAAATATTCTCTCTCTCACACACACACACACACACACACACTGCAGCACTCCCCTGAGCCTGTCATATGAACACAGTGAGACAGTGACAGCAAACAGAGAGGAAAGGAAAGCAGAGGAGAAAAAGAAGCGAGGGAAGGAGAAGAGAAGACAAGGGAGAAGGAGAGAAGAGAGGAGAGAAGAAGAGAGGAGGAAAAAATAAGAAAAAAGAAGGGAGGAGGAGAAGCGGAGAGGGAAGGAAGAGAGAAGAAAGGGGAGAAAGGAGAGGAGAGAAAGAAAAACGTGGAGGAGAAAAAAGAAAGTGGAGACGAGAAAGGAGAGAAGAGAAAGAGATTAAATGAAAAGAGAGAAGAATAATAGGAAAACAAAAAAAAGAGAAAAGAGGAGGGCAACAGAGAGAGGGAAGAAGAAGAGAAGAAAGGGGAGAAGGGAGAAGAGAGGGAAAGAAAAAAGTAGACAGAAAGAAGAGGAAAGAGGAGGAAAAGAGGGAAAAAAGAGAAGAGGAGGAGAGGGAAGGAGAAGAAAGCATGTGGCTCTGCTGCTCAGGATGAGGTAATACTACTGATGAAACCCAGGCAGAGGGGGAGAGACAAGCAGGATATATACAGAGAGAGAGAGAGAGAGAGAGAGAGAGAGAGAGAGAGAGAGAGAGACAGACAGACAGAGAGAGAAGGATAAGGAGTGAGAGAAAGAGAGGGGCAGAAAACAAACAGGTAGAGACACAAGGAGAGAGAGCGAGAGGCAGACAGACAGAGAGAGAGAGAGAGAGAAACAAAGAGATAAGGATTGAGAGAAAGAGAGAGGCAGAAAGACATGTAGTCGGGCAAGAGAGAGAGAATGGCAGAAAACAAACAGGTAGAGACACCAGGAGAGAGGGAGAGAGAGAGAGAGACAGAGAGAGAGAGAGAGAGAGAGGCAGACAGACAGAGAGAGAGAGAGAGAGAGACAGAGAGAGACACAGAGACAGAGAGAGAGAGAGAGAGAGGCAGACGGACAGAGAGGGAGAGAGAGAGACAGAGAGAGACACAGAGACAGAGAGAGAGAGAGAGAGAGGCAGACAGAGAGAGAGAGAGAGAGAGAGAGAGAGAGAGGCAGACGGACAGGCAGAGAGAGAGAGAGAGAGAGAGACAGACAGACAGAGAGAGAGAGAGAGACGGAAGGATGTTTCTGTGTTTCTGGCAGATAGAAGTTCATAACACTGTATTTCCCAGCATGCTTAGTGCTGATTAATTGCTGCACCGCTCTCCTCCTCTTGGTTGTTTATTCAGTGACTCATCAACCTTTTTTTCAACTGTCACTGTGTCTTAAAATGCTTTATTATAGACTTATTAGTATATTTTCTTTTTTCTCTCCAATGTTGAACTATGTGGTTCATCCTCTGGTCACACGAGTTCCTCCTCACGTCCCTCTGCAGCTCTGACACACACACACACACACACACACACACACACTCAAAACAGATACATTTACCTCACAAGTTGCAACAACAAAACTGCTGTTATCATTGTGTGTGTCTGTGTGTGAGTGTGTATGTGGCTGAGTGTTGATAAAGAATCTGCATCTGGGTGTGTGTGTGTGTGTGTGTGTGTGTGTGTGTGTGTGTGTGTGTGTGTGTGTGTGTGTGTGTGTGTGTGCGCCTCATTTCCCAGGCTCCCACCCCAGTTCCCCACTGGGCTGTTTAGTTTGGCCCCGGCTTGTGAGAAGCTCTGATCGCTCTGAATAAACAGCCGGCTTCACACCGATCCGTACTAACATCACATCTGACTCAGAGACACACGCTCCTTCTGCTTTCCCCTGTTCCAGATTGGGTTTTTATTTTGTTTCATCATCATCATCATCATCATCATCTTCAAGAACCACTTCACATCCCCCTCTGTCATATCTTCCTCTTCTCCTTGATCCAATACGCTGCTGTTTTGTAGTAAAAGTAAAGTAATAATCCGCCACAAGTTCATATAAGTAAATATCGCTACTATCACCGATTCATATAACAACAACGATTCAACCTGTACTCAGTTCATGAAAGGTTTTATGTTTGTGGTTTTACAACTGGTAACTCTTACCTGGGAAAAATCCTCTGCCGTGCAGGAAGTGATGCGTTTTTACGTTTCCGGTTTGTTTGGAATAAACAGAAGAAGAAGAACTGGGTAGTGAGCATGAGCAGCGATAGCCACCATGTGCTGAACAGACAAAGAAAAGAGAAACTCAAACTGCATCAACACAAAATCCAAGGAAAACGCAGTCCCACCCACACTGTTTGATTGACAGGTGATCTCTGGGAAGAGCAGTGCAGAAACACCACAGCAGTGACTGCTTACCTCCAAAGATGGAGACTAAATAATAAAAAAAACAAGGATATCAAGGATTACGACTTTAAAAAATCCAAAAAAATCCTTTCTCCCTTTTCTCCTCAGCTTGTATTTCTTTACTTAGCACTTCCCTTGTCATTCATCCAACACTGAATACAAAAGGTCAGACGGTATATTGACCTTTTGTATTCAGTGTTGGGGTGGGGGGCATTGTCTGTACAAAACAAGAACAAATCGGACAGGGTTGTTAAACTGGGTGGCAAGATAACTGTGGAACCAATGTGCAGTATTACTTATATGACAGACCAGTACACCATGAATTTAGTTGGATCATAGCTGATCATAGCAGATCCACTGCACCCTCTATGGTCTGAATATGTACTTTTACCTTCAGGGTGAAGGTATAGCAGGCCCAGGATGTGGACTAAAAGAGGAATCACATCCTTCGTCCCACACAGCATTCAGCTGCTTAACAAGCTCTGATCACATGGTCTGAATTTGGCACTTGAACATGCACTTGATGTCCTTTATCGATCACCCAAATGATGCTTTTTATGATGTTTTTACATGCTTATGTTTTATGTTATATTATGTGCTGTCATGTACGGTTGTTGATGTTTTTGATATTCTTTTATGCTCTTTGTGCAAAGCAAATTCCCCTGAGGGGCAATAAAGGTTTCATTCATTCATTCATTCATTCATTCATGATAATTCCAGCAACACGGCTGTAAAACCTGACCAAACTATTTCCATCACTGCTCCCATCAAACCCTCGGTCCTGGGTGGTTAGTTGCTCAGTTTTTCAGCTGGAGGACGTGGGATCAAACCTCCACCCTGCTGAAGTGTCCTCGAGCCAAACTGAATCCCTGCTGGCTCCAAAGGCGCTGACCCCGACCTCTGACCTCTGACAACAATCAATAAAGTATATCATCAGATTCTACAGCAGCTATAGCAAAACCTGACCCAACTCTTTCCATTTCTGCCCTCAAACCTTTTACCTCTGCCCAGGTGGTGACTTCATGTTGCCTGTAGCACAACCTGACTGAACTCTCACCCTGCGCTCACACTGTGAGCAGCATGATCAAGTCACTGGAGGTCCGTTCAGTTCCTACAGAGCTGAGCGACCGGGGAAACTCCACTGATGTGTGGACGCCGGACGAGAAAAGTTTAAGTCACAGTGCTGGAGACAAATAAGAACATTTGTAGATGCTTCACTGCTGATAGATTTCTGAGATGTTAGTGATACATTAGAGACTTAAGCCCTATTCGCACGGGACTAGTATTACCTGGGGACCTCATGTGATTTAGAAATTACCCCCCCCACGTCTGTGTTTCATGCGGCGCATTCGCATGGGATAAGCAAAATCTGTATTTTACTCAAATTTGCTGACATTATCCCCCGGATATGATGTCAACATGTTCCTTACCGCGTGCTGCCATGAATGTCATCCATCTCGTCATCTTTCGAGATTTCACTGTTCTGATGGATTTGAGCTTGCTCTTTCTGCGAATGGGTCTCCATGCTGTGTAGTGAGATGAGCCTCCTGAATTTGCACCCAAAATGCTGTCAAGACTTTCATTTATAATTTGCCAACGCAGCCTCCATAATGCTCAACCGGAAAAGAGGCAGAAATGAGGCGCGGAGATAACAAAAAACATAAAAAAAAAAAAAAAATACGACCCCAAATCACCGAGATGCCGATTCGCACGGGACTGATATTATCACATGACCTCTGTGTTTGGCGAAATATGGTAGGTAATTTGCGGTGGAATTTTTACTTTACAAATTACGGACATGGCAGATTCGCACGGGATTAAGATCACAGATTATTACAAATTACTAGAGGTCCCCAGGTAATACTAGTCCTGTGCGAATAGGGCTTTGGAAGAGAGTGAGTGCATTTTAACACGTGTGAGACAAATATGAAAGAGGTAAGTGAGAAGCTTCATGTATACCAGAGTGAGACAATCCAAGGCTTGTTTCTCAGTTTCAGAAATAGCAGAAAATGGTCAAAATCGATTTTAAACAAAACTCATGAATGTCTAATAAGCTCATCTCCTGCTCCGTCGACTAAAGTATTGATTATTATTATTGAAGTATTGATTTGAAGTCTAAACCCTAGCCAAAACCTTCAGTGCCATTTCTCTCTCTCTCTCTCTCTCTCCCCTGGCTCTGATTTCACTCTGATTCCACTTTGCATCCGGTGGCGACTTGTGACTTTGTGGCTTCTGGAAACTGTCACCGCCGCTCCGTATCGGCGATCGGGACCGGCCGGGCGGGCGGGCGGGCGTGATGAGGGGAAAAGTTATTGCAAAGTTTATAGAGTGCATCTGGCAGGGGGGGACGCTGTTTGGAGGAGCGTCGCAGGGCTCTGAATGGAAGACCATATTTGGGATGTGAGTTATGACAAGTTTTTTTTTAGTGGCAGCGTAAATATTAGGACGGGCTGCTGAGGGAGAACGGACGGGTGGAGAGAGAGGAAGAGGAGAGCAAGGGAGAGAGAAGAGAGAGAGAGAGAGAGAGATAGGCTCAGAGCAGTGGTTCTCAAAGTGGGGTCCATGGACTTCCAGCGGTCCTCGAGGAGATTCCCAGGGTCCCCGATCAAAATGAGGAATAGCTTAAAAAGTGCCATATTATTCTGTTGACATGATTTTCAAATATACTGTAGCTCAGGAGAAGAATAATGCTCTTTGTGATGTTTTGCACCTAAATGTAGTTTAGTTAAAAGGGTATTTATTGAATGAACTTGAAGACTAAATCCTCACAGGCAGAACAGTCACAATACTGCAACCTGATTGGCCGACAGCAGCAGCTTGAGTCTTTGCCTCTCTCTTCCCTCTCAGACTCTAAATCCTTTCCTCTGCACAGTGTTTGGGTGTGCGCTTGTGTGTGTGTGTGTGTGTGTGTGTGTGTGTGTGTGTGTGTGTGTGTGTGCTCTTTGAATCATAAGATTACATAATCCAACTCAGCCAATCGGTGAGCTTGCTCGCCTCAACGTCATTTGTTGATTTAATCCAACACACACACACACACACACACACACACACACACACACACACACACACACACACACACACATTTCAGCGAACGCACAGCGGGAGCCAGGTATTAGCTCTTCAAAAAAGCAGCTGTCAGAATAACACACACACACACACACACACACAGATTTGCGTTCCCACACTCTCTCTCTCGCACACACGCACAAATATGAAAGAAAGGGAATCAAAAGTATTCCTTGAGATTTTAGAGACGCCTAGCCGGTTTCTCTGGATTGGAAAGAGAGAGAGAGAGAGAGAGAGAGAGGGAGAGAGAGAGAGAAAGAGAGAGACACAGAGAGAGAGAAACAGACAGAGAAAGAGGGAAAGAGAGAAAGAGAGGGGAGTGAGAGAAAGAGGGGGAGAGAGAGACTGAGAGGGAAAGAGAGAGAGAGAGAGCTTGGACGTTTACATATAGCTCTGAGGATTATTCAACTTTTCAGCGTACCATTGCATTTCATTTAAATCCCTCGAGGTATTTTGAATTTTGCAGCATCATGACTAAAAGCCTCTCAGCTTAGAAACCTGTCTCACCATTCTGCAACATGCTGATCAGTCCCACATTATACCCCACACTGTGTGTGTGTGTGCATTTCTACCAACTACCACTGTACTTGATCGGAAAAGATTTTACAAAGTCCTAAAAATAGTCAAGACCGTGTGGAGAAACTGTCAGGGTCACAGGAGAGCTGACAGTTTGGTGTGTGTGTGTTTTAAGTGATTTCATTTTTATTTCTTTTTGGCCGGTTCTCACTTCTTCAAGTGGTTAATTTAGGGTTAAAATTCGAATTAGGTTTAGGTTAGGATTACTTAATATACGGTATGATAAAGTGTTAGCATGCACACCGGACAGAGAGATCTACCAGAGACACACAGATGATTTTGGTGCCAATGCTCTTGTCAAATATTGGGTAAGGAGACCAATAGGCCAGACTCCCAAACACTCTGTGTAGTCCTTTAATACGGGCCGAGGAACCTGGAGTCCTGGATTCCAGACTGCAGGGGAATCCCAGCAGCTTCCCTGCATGAGAACCATAAAGTCTCTCTCTCCCTCTGACAGATCCTGGGAGGTCAAAAGGGCTCCGAACCCCCCCAGCAGGAGCCGGGCAGCTCTCCGCCACTAACATCCCAAACCAGGGTCTGGTGGACCTGCGAGCCTGGGAAAACACCAAGCTGTGGTATGTGGCTGAGTGGTTAACCTAACAAAGCAGGGAGGAATGAGTTGATTTCTCTGATGGTAACTGTGTGTGTGTGTGTGTGTGTGTGTGGGAGGGGGGGTTACACAGAGGTTAGAGAAGTGGGCTTGTGACTGGAAGGTTAATTCACCAAACTGAGTGGGCAGGGAAAGTGAATGAGAAACGCTTTCCGCTCCTTTAACAACTTCTGTCAAGGTGACATTCAGAAGGAACTTCGCCCTGGATAAATAAATGCTAAAAAGAGAAAATAAGGAGTGAAAATTGGACATTTTGGAGTTCTTTATATCGTTGTTTACCTCCATGAATACCTCGATGTGCCCTTTAACCACTTTCCGACTGTAAGAACGTGTCTTTACTAAAAATGTACCGACAAAGAGAACCGCTGCTCAGCCAGCCTACCTTAGCTGAATAAAGGCTAAATATTTCTCTCACTTATCACCCTGAGGATCAACACATCTCATCCTAACAGTGTGCAACAAACACTGCAGAAACACTGGTTCACACTGAGAAGTGAAACCACAGTCAGTCAGCTGATTGACACTTCCTTTCAAACATTTGACGGACGGCGACAAGCACAAACTTTTCACATTACTGTATATTATGACACGATGAATAAAATCATATTAAAAACAGCTTTGGAAACAGTTTTGAACTGATATCAAAGAGATTTTTAGGATATTTAAATCCTGATTTCACAAAATGATGCAGGCATTTAACCGCTGTACTCACACAGGTTTTCAACACCGGTGCAAGTTGTTGCATCAAAACCTATTCAACATCAACATCTCTGCTGGGTTAGGAACTTGCACCCACAAGCAGCAAGTTCCTAGACTTACTGTAGATTACAAGCACCCCCCCCCCCCAAAAAAAGCACCTGACAGATGATAAGGTGCACAGTGAGCAGCACTTGCAACGGGAATTATTATTATCAGTGTCTTGAACCAAGATCAGAAACTGTAGAAAAACACACTTTGCTGCTGCTACCACAACTCGGCACCTTGGCGGACACTCTTCCTCCCGCCCCCCCGGCTGAATAATCCACATCATCCACATCATTCACACGATACTCCCCGACTCACCCCACAGCCGCCGCTCCCTCGCGCTCCTCCAGAAGACGTCCCAAGCCTTGTTGGTGGAGTCTTTCACGTGCTCGCTGAAGGACCTCCGCAGAGGGGTTTTCACCGCCGTGGTTTGAGCCATATTTCCATGTGTTCCAACAGTTAGATATCCCCCCCCCCAACTGAAATCCTCTGCAGCCGGTCTGCCAGGGTTCTGGACCGTTCTTAACCCATGTGGGCAGCGTTTGCTCCGTCACGGATAAGGCTGAGGGGTCTGTCAGAGCGTCTTGGAGTTCAGCACAGTGAAGGCTAGGCGAGGAGGAGGAGGAGGGGTGGGGGGGTGGGGGGTGAGGGGGGGGGGCTGACACTTGATGCAAAAAGTCTGCATGTAATTTGTGAAACACCCCTCTCCTCCCCTCCCTCCCTACGCTTCCCTCTGGAGAGTGTGTCCTCTGTGTGTGTGTGTGTGTGTGTGTGTGTTTGTGTGTGGAGTGAGAGAGAGAAAAAGTGTGTGAGAATCTGTTTATGAAGGATGAGAGACCATTTGGCTGTGTGTGAGAGTGCATTTGCATGTTTGTGTGTTTGTAAGGGGGGGGCTGTGGGAGTGAGAGTGAAAAAATTGTGTGTATGTGTTTGTGTGTGTGTGTGTGCGTGAAAGAGAGAAAGACAGAGTGAGATAGAGACTGTGCAAGAGAGACTGTGTGTGTGTGTGTGTGGGTGTGAGAGGCAAAGTGAGTGAGAAAAAGTATGTGAAAAAAATGTGGATGGAAGACAGTGTGTGTGTGTGTGTGTGTGTAAGACTGTTTGCATCTTTGTGTGTGTGCGTGTGTGTGTGCGGGAGCAGTGTGGAAATTGAAGAAAAAGTGTGTTTGTGTGTGTGTGTGTGTGTGTGTGTGTGTGAAGTCAGTCTACTCTGAAGCGATTTGACTGCACTGAGGAAAGGAAATGGCATTTAACCTTAGACACCAACACACACACACACACACACACTATAACACAAAGACATTATGAACAAACACTCATGAAAGAGAAGGGAAGAGCTTCATCTGTGTTGTAGCACAAAGAGTCAAAAGCAACAACAGCGAGAGGAAATCAGTCAAAAATGAAGCGAGGGCAGAAAAATTCTCATGCTGTTGTTTTCATGTGGTCATCTGGCGCCTTTTCTCTGATGTCATTGCACTTCCTGTTGCCAGAAAAAACATCTCACACACACACACACACACACGGTCCTGCAGTGTGGATGATAAAGTGAGGGGGAGAAAGCGAGGTGGAGCAAGAGAAAGAGTAAAACCGAGAGAAGGGGGAAAAAACAGGGAGGTTAAAATTAAGAGAGTCAAGCAACTGTGTGAGAAAAGAAAGAAAGAAAGAAAGAAAGAAGCAGGTGGCATATAAGTAGGGAAGAATATATATTAAGATTGCTGAAATGTGTGATGGGACGGCCTGGAAGTTAGAAAGACCAGGGTTCAAGCAAGACACTGAACCTCCACCAGCTGCAGGAGGGGCTGCTCTGTACCTGACCTCTGACCTCTGACCTCTGACCCCCCTGTGGAGGAATGTTGGGGATCAGAAGAGTATCAAGAATCCATCAATACAAGAATCCATCCAAGCTGTTCCTGTCCAAAGGTGATTATTATCCAAGAGTTGATATCTGAGTCCTTGAGGAGACGAACTTCTCAAGAAGCATCTTTACAGTTTGAGAAGGACTTTGTGCTTGACATGGCACCAATCAATTAAAAACACACAGGCGTTTATTTTCCCATCTGTTTCAACCCGACTCTGTACCACAGACCAGTGATTATCAACCGTTTTCATATCAAGAACCCCTAATTTAGTCCACATTAGGGCCACAGACCCCCATTTGATGAGAGTTTTTCTCTTGAATCCAAATCTGAAAACATCTTTATTGTTAGATATGATATTTTGTCCATGACCATCTGTAGGTAGAGAGATAACTATGATCAAAACAGTCACTCTTCTACATTCTCTAATTGTGTTAACTTCTTGTAAATGAAATAATGCTGAAGTTTAACAATTCATCAATTTGCTGGGGGCCCCCTAGAACCCCCCACAAGGACCCCTGGTGGTCCCCGGACCCCACGTTGAGAACCACTGCTATAGACTGTAGTTTGGACATGATTCATTGTTCTTGCAAAAATTTCTTCCCATTCCTTCTTCCTTCAGGTCTCCAACCGATGCATCTTACGTTTGGCAAGTAAACTTCCAGGATCTTCGTCCATCCTCCATCCTCCATCCTCATGTTCTTTTGTTTTGGAGTCGTTCCTCAGCTGGTAGAGACAGTGTGTGTTGGACGTGTGATGGAGGACAGAAGAAGGCAGAGCAACATGTTGAGGAGGAGCTCAGCTGTCTCTCTGCTGCCTGCCTGAGCCCAGCTGGCTCATCGAAGTCACGGCTACTCGCTACGAAACAAACACCAGCCATACAAGCGCTCACGTACACAGAAACGCAGGTATGGACACTCTCATGCATGCATACAAGTGTGCACATATGCATGCACGTGCACACAAGACACACACACACACACACACACACACACACACACGAGGACTGGCCATCTGGCAGTATCCAGATGGGCCGACTCACTTTTCTGATTTGCTGCTTGGTCAGGGCCGACAGCCTGATGTGCTGGCCACTGCACACCGTGACACTTATTTGCTTGTGTGTGTGTGTGTGTGTGTGTGTGTGTGTGTGTGTGTGAGCGAGTGACAGGAGGAGGACGAGAGATAAGATGTTTCAAGTCGACACCGTACTTTGCTGTTGTTTCACCAGTCTTACCTTCATCCACCATGATGCAACATCTGATTATTTTGTGAAGTAGGACGTCGTTCTTACGCTCTCTGCATCTCTGATTTCTGTGTTTTCCTCTGCAAAATAAAAGTTTTAACCAACATCTATGTAGCTCTAGCTCTGCGGTTCCATTAGGACCCGCCTCCTGTCAATCACAACCCAGTCAATTCAACAGACAAACCAAAGTAACATGCTTCTGCGAGCTATAGTCTGTAAAGTTAAACAGAAAATAAAGCTAGATTTTATTATGCGATTAAGGCTTAAATTTAGCACCCTCTTCTTTACTGGGAGAACCTTGTAATATCTAGAGAGCATCTGCTTAGAAATATTTACAAAAACAACTAAGATGAGGGAGAAAAGGCAAATAATGTGATAAAAGCTGGGAAACGATCTACAGAGATGTAAAGCAGTAAGGGAATGCAGGAAATGAGCAGAAACTCAAATCACACAGGAATTGTCCTTTAACAATCGGAGCCAGTTTGATGAAGGCAGAGCAGCCGTATCAGTGGTCTTCATCAACCCCCCCCCCCACACACAACTATGCATACTGTACACACCACTTATGATACAGTTTTAATGCATTTCGGGTCCTTCCTTGAGGCTTCCTCTGAACACCCAAGGGCCAGCTTTGGTCTCACAGGGGATGAGATCAGAAGTTTACATCAACAGCCATCTTCCTGTTGGCTTGGCTGGCACCGTCTTTATGTCCTGCACTGCCTGATGGTGAATTTACTCTATGTTGTTGGCTTCCAGTCTATCCACAGGCAGGGCAAAGGAGAATTTACACATGGATTTTCATTTGGTTTCATAAGCCCAAGAGGTCAGAGAATTTTCTCAACTCTCTGAGCATCGTATAATCCTTCAACTGAAGTGAAAACATGAAAATCACCAAAATTGCAGTTGGACAGTGAAGGTTTTTTTTTTTTCCTCTTCAATTTTATTCTTCTCTATTCAATCTTTAGGGTTCCAAAATAAAATACCACTGTTTGAAAACGTCTCACCTACTCTTCACACAAAGATTTCTGGCATCAGAGTGACAAGTCCATCAGTCACAGGCACTGGAATCCCCCACGACCAAAAATCTCCAACCTGCTGGAATGAGAGGTTACTAAAACTCTGTCCAATAAACAAGCTACTTGTGACTCCATCTGACTTCTGTTTACAAGTCCTGGTTCACTTGTATTTGTGCGGTGTGAACCTAAACAAACCAAGTACAACTAGAAGGGCACTCAGAGAGCTCAGACCTCTGCCAAGGTTCGTGCTGTTATTGCTTGTTCGTGAGTCGGATCGGGATCCGCTCCAAAATTTAATGGGTTCTTCCTTGGCCCATGCTGCACTCTTCCACGAAGTTTCATGAAAATCGGGCCAGTAGTTTTTCCGTAATCCTGCTAACAGACAATCAAACAAACGGCACCGAAAACATAACCTCCTTGGCGGAGGTAACAATGCAAGAACATTTCAGCTGTGGTTCAGACCAAAGAAAAGAGATTATAGATGTGATCACACCTTGAAGAGTTACACAGCACACACTGATGGCACAACCTCAGCAGCACCTCATCATACAGAGCTGAGAGGCTGGATTTTGAGTATGAATACTGAATTTGAGTCACAGATTTCTTTTTTCTTTTCTTCTCTTTTCAAAAAATGTATCCACAGTGTAATCAAAGGAGAATTTCCACATTTGGACAATAAAGTTTTCCTGGAGCTCCAAAATGAGATATCCACTGTCTAAAAAGTCTCACCTGCTCTTTGTCAATAGTCAGCATGAAAGTCAATATTTCAGCTTGTTCCTTCTTCAAGAATCTGTAGGGCTAAAACTGAATTCAAGTACCAAAGCAAAGTTCTTCACCCTGTTTTTGTTTACAAAGCCAAAATACACTGAAGAGTTTCAGAACAATGCTCTTTATCAGAGCAACCCCTCGCTGGATCAATTCACTATAGTGCTATGCAAATTTGAAACCATTCAATGTCACAATTACTGCATGCTTTCAATCCCCTCCAAGTATTTCCCAGAAGGCTATTATATTATTTGTGATGGGAAACATTCTCACCCCCCCCCCACCCCCCAAACCTCCCCTACCTTCTTCTCTTCCTCTGCTGGGAGGCTGATGGGAGACCTCTTTTGGCACATTTGTTTACGCTTCAAACAAGACCTAAATTAGTTGCATTCCCAGCGGTTTTCCGAAAGCAGGTAATTAAATAGCACTCAGCCCCACGCTGCGCCACTATGATCGGAACTTCCCTCACTGTGGATTGGAGGGAAAAGCCAGGCAGGAAGACAGGAAGAGTCTTATTGTGACATTTGCTTGAATTCAACTGATGCACTTTTTTACCAATACACAGGATTTGTTGTTGGAATCCTCTCCGCTGTAATTCAAGTTGAACATTTTTACAGAAGCCCAATTGAGATGTCAAAAAAAAAAAAATCAGGCTCCTGTCAACTAGGGCTGAATGATTTTGAAAAAATATCTAATTGCGATTATTTTAACTGATATTGCAATTGCGATCTGATTTGCGATATTAGAGGGAATGATAATTTTTACATCATTATTCTCACTTTCATTGAAAAACGTATTCAAATAATTATGGTGTGATTTTTGCGGGGATCTGTACCAAACAAAGATGTTTTCTTAAGTCTGTAGATTATGATGTGTAGGCCAGGACATCTCTGCAGCACCACAATATTTAATTTAAAATGGTATTTTGACACACATTTCACCTTTAACAAATATTGTGCCTCCTGTGATTTGAAAATTGCACTAGGCCATATTGCGATTTCGATAAAATTTCAATTAATTGTTCAGCCCTACTGTCAACCGAGATTTCTGCATCCCATGTGCGTATATAGAGCTCAAACCTGGGTGACCTATGTAATTAAGTTTTATCAGTATCATTCAGAAACATTATACTCTATGCCTGTTCATTATTACATTCGATATTGAATTTATTGATAACTTTTGGAAACAGTCCGCCTATACACTCATCCTCAGGTGGAGCACTTATTGTCATATCAATGCTGTGTAGCTAAATCAAAGTGAGCACAGTAAGCACTGTCAATAAACTAAGATGAACAAACATAGCTTAGCCAACTAGATATAGTAAGAATAGAAAATCACAAGATCCTTATTTTGAGCGGACCCGGACAATGCACCTGAAAAGCGGACAGTCTGGTCAAAAACAGACATCTGGCAACCCTACCAGCAACCATGGTGCTAACAAACAGCCAGAGCAACTATGCTACCTGCAAATAATATACCATGCACAGACAAGCAAAATCTAACAATCATTCCTAAGAATCAATAGACTAACAACTGTGCTAACAAACTAGAACAGCCATGCTCTACCAAACACTGTCAGATAGCACGCTACTAACAAGCTAACAAGCCAACATGACAATCAATATCCCAGCAAACATGTTACTAATGAACAGCCATAGCAACCATGCTATTAGAAAACAATGTCAGCTAGCATGCAACAAACAAGGCAACATATCGAACTGCAAAGAAATGAGTATACCAGCAAACATACTAACAAAAAGAACTGCAAAAAACTGAGTGATTTATTGTTTACCATGTTCTGAACGGAGTCATTCCTATGTTCCCAGGGTCCTATGTTCCCCAGATTTATATGGCACATAATGGGAACATGACAAAGGGTCCTATGTTCCCAGGGTCCTATGTTCCCCAGTTCTACATGTGCTCTCCCAGGGTCCTATGTTCCCAGGGTCCTATGTTACCAAGGTCCTATGTTACCAGGGTCCTATGTTCCCCAGCTCTATATAGCACATAATGGGAACCTGAAAAAGATGTTCCCCAGCTCTGTATTCACTTAATATGGTTAGTTAGGGTTAGGGTTAGGGTTAAACATAGGACCCTGGGAACATAGGACCCTGGGAGAGCACATATGTAGAACTGGGGAACATAGGACCCTGGGAACATAGATACGCTCCCTTTTTGAACGTGTCTTGCCCGTCACACATTTCACTTTGCTGTATTTCTTCTTCTTACTACTTTCTGCTCTTGTTGCTGTGACTTCCCTGTTCTGTGGCTGCTAGCCTCACCTTGATAGCCACAACCAACTCACTGCTGGCCAAGCCCGGACAACACGCCCACAGCATTATGTTATACACGACAAAACATCTCCAACATCACTGAACACTCAATTACAGGCAAGTGGCAGGATCTAGGCATGAACACACAGGGGAACAGACAGACATGTATAATACATCCTATTTATTGTTACTTTAATGTCCAAGGGGAAGAGGCCTTTTGGGGCAATGTTTGTTGCTTGATTACCCAGAAGGCACTAGGCCCAAACAGAAGCAGGTCAGGGCATTAAGGCAGGAAGGAGCCTTGTGGTGAGGCTTAAGGCCTTCTAGGGCAATGGTTCTCAACGTGGGGTCCGGGGACCACAAGGGGTCCTTGAGGGGGTCCCCAGCAAATTCATGAATTGTTAAACTTCAGCATTACTTCATTTACAAGAAGTTAACACAATTAGAGAATGTAGAAGAATGACTGTTTTGATCATAGTTTCACTGTTATCTCTCTACCTACAATACAGACAGTCATGAAATTCTGGACAAAATCATATCTAACAATACAAATATTCTCAAATTTGGGTTCGAGAGACAACATCTCATCAAATGGTGGTCCGTGGCCCTAATGTGGACTAAATTAGGGGTCCTTGATATGACAAAGGTTGAGAATCACTGTTCTAGGGAACACAATCTCCACAGCAAACCAAATACAAAACCAAACACAATAAAGGGGCTCAAGTTCACACTTTAGAAAAAAACACTAAGGTAAGAAAACTTTACAACCACACAGTGCTTCACAATTCACTGTTTGCAACATTTCTGTTAACTCCTGCCCCCCTTAGCTGCTGTTGCTGTGTCCGACAAACTTTGAAAATGGATGCTACTATCCGCCTCAGTGGTTCCCCTACACCTTTTTACCGTCTCATGTCCTTGTCAAGAGTCAAACTGCTGCAACACAAGCCTATGTCAATCATTATTTCGCACGGTCAACTCACTGCAAACAGGAGGCCTAATGCCTGCAGTGACACTAACCTGGAAGCCTGTCTCCTTCCCTCTAGTTATTGCACATTGCCTAGAAAAGAATCACAAAAGAACATTACAGTGCATAGAAAAAATATGTTTTAAGTTTACTACAGGGAAAGTTTACTACAGGGAAAAAAACAGTGATAACAGTGATAACTCAGTTTGCCCCACAACTTTGTCCCGTTATAGAATTTATTTATTTATTTATTTAAAAGGGACAATGTACAGTTCAAACATAAATGTCACCATTTGCTGCACCGTACCAGATTATAGCTGCAAGCTAATTCACATCTGTAGTCCCTTGGCAGGTCAAAGCAAAGAAACAGCACAATAACAAACAGTACAGAGTAAAAACAACATACAAAGTTATACAAAAAAGAACACACAAGACACAAAATACAAAACTACACAAAAAAGTACATCACAAATGCATGCTTGTCAAAAAGAAAAAGCAAGTCATGAAGACCATAAGGTAGAATATTAAAGTCAGTGAGTACAGAGCTGAGCAGCTTTTAACAGACTTTTTAAGTTGGTTTTGAAAGTGCTGATAGAGCTGCAGCTCCTCACAGAATACACACACAGTAAGCATTAGATGAAAGTCAAACACGCATAAAGATTAAAAATGCATACAATATTATGAAATTTGAATGAAAAATTCTAAATTTTGATTATAGCTCTGTGTCAGGCTATTTCTCTGATGGAGGCTAGTGTCTGGAAGCGCTGATCTGCTCAAAAACTCCCTCTCCCCCTTATTTCCCCAGGTAAAGGCCAACGACTGGATGCTGTAGCAGGAATGATGTATGAATGGAAGGAGTCTAACAATGGGCACCAAATTAAGGGACACTTGTCTCTGGATTTTGGGACTCTTTCCTCCAAAAACCAGAACTTCCCACTTTCTTCATTTAAACCCTTTCCTACTCCCCAGGGTCCTAAAAGCCCCACTGTCATCACCTTCACAATTGATCCTGATCGCAGTGGAAATTTAGCTGAAAGTGGTAGAAAGGTATTATAACCATAATCAATAACCGTGCCTCAGCAGTTTCATCTCAATACATCCGAGCCATGGGATCCTCTTTGGGGAACTCTGCACATATTTCTGCTGCGACATGAAATGCATTAATGATTAAGTGTGACTGCGGCTAAGAATACACACAGGCCAACGCTGAGTGTTTATGGCAGCGGTGGTGTTGCGTAAGGAGCCGGGTCACGAGGAGCAGCATTTTTCCTGGCCTAGTTTGGCACTGCAAATCAGCGCCTTTAAGTATCCAAATCCCCTGGCGTCTGGATCACATTAGAGGGATTTTACTTTATTTTTACAACACCTTCAATCTCCCTTGCGACCGCTGACTCTCTCGGTGTGTGAGGAATGATCGAGCCGCGGACCTCTCCCATATATCTGCTTTATGCATCAACTCGCTTACGTGTTATTGCAGCGGGCCCCTTCCCTCCTACGTGATAAAATCGGGGGAAACATCACTGGAGCTTTCATTTGGACTCACCAGAGACTAATCTGCTGATGGAAGATAAAAACTTAAGTGTTATGAGTTTGGAGGGCGACCCCCCCCCCCCTCCAGCACTACTGAACCCCCACAAACCCCATCAGCATCGTCTCAAGCTCCAACACTTGATGTGATGCTCTCTAGAGATGATAGCAGTGATGTGGTGGTCGACCATACAGATGTAGTCCAATAAAATATACAGTGTAGTGTGTGTGTGTGTGTGTGTGTGTGTGTGTGTGGAGGGCTGAGCATGTTGCAGGACTGGATAGACTGGTTGCCATTGTTTGTATGTTGTTTCTCATTTTTAAAGATTATATTTTGAGGCATTTCGATTGCAACATGCAATGGAGAACAGTGTGAGGGAGAGAGATACAGAGAGAGAGAGATAGTAAAATAGAGAAAGAGAGAGCGTGAGAGAAACAGAAATGACACGATGCAGGCTGTAGATTTGACCGAAACTCATGATGAGGTGAGATCGAGCCACAAACTGAGGCTTGACGCAGCACAAAGCAAAATACCTTGAGAAATTGTTTTTACCTTTATCTTTCCAGATATTTTCTCTTGTTCAGCAGCATCCTGCTTCAGATTAATCCGCTAACACACTTTCATACCTCCAAGCTGCTCAGTACAACCACAGTTTTCCCATTGCTGGCTGGTGGAACAGATTTGGGGGGTTTGGAGGGTCTTGTTGTTGGGATGCGAGGCAGATCATTATTCTGATAATAGCAACTGTATCTGTGGTGAAGAGTCCAGAGTTTATGTCATCTGTGATATTGATATTCTAGTCATTATCTACAACCTGCAACCTGTAACAGAAAGGTTACTGGGTAGGAAAACAAATCATATATTTAATTTTATGTTTAAAATCTCAACACCACCAGCAGGAAGGGAAAGATGAAGGGATGAAGGCACAGACCAGCTAGCGTTCGACTGACTTTGACTCTTGAAATCGAATCTTGCAGAAAACCCTTATCTCGAATTTTGCCATTTTTGTTCTTTGACATTGCCTCTCACATGAATAGATTGCTTCCAAGATCCAAGCCAGACTATTCCGAATGCGTCGTAAGATATCGAAAATACATTAACATTCATGGGGAGAATAATCGTCCACTTCCTCTCAGTTCCTGAAAAAAAAACCTCAGTTTGACACGGGACACTGTGGACTCAAACTGAGCGTGAAGGTCAGACCGGAGCATTAGAGCGGGTCATTAGAAACACGGAGCGTGATGAATGGTCCGAGCGGTGGCGGTCTGGCCCTGCCATAACATGTGTTACAAGAAATCAATTAAATAGGACCTCATGCGGCTTTACAGCGCAATTATAGTTTGGGCAGAAGTTAGCGTGCGTCTCGGCAGACTAATAACAAAGGCTGATTGTTTTAGGGGCTCGGATCCCTGGCAGAGGAGACGTGTGAATAATTGAAACGGCGGGGCGGATCTTACGGAGCGGCCAGCAGGGACGAGTCGCTCCACCATCAGACCGGAGTCGTTCGTGGTTGTAAGGAAAGGCGAGAAACGCCTCCCGCACCACTGCTGGGCTCCAGTGGTGCGCTGCGAATGATTAATACATATGACAGAGCCCCTTTCTAGATGGTGACAGCTCTCAACACGCATGTGTGTATGAGTGTGTGTGTGTGTGTGTATGGTGACCAGACGTCCCGGTTCGTCCGGGATTGTCCCGGTTTCAAGACGGGTGTCCCGAGTCCAGACAAATATCTGTAAAACACTAAAATGTCCCGGTTTTCAACATTCACTACCAAATTGTCCCTGATTTCACCACAATTAAAATAATAATAATAGTATTATAATTGTTTTCAGTGCTTACATAGACGTTTATCATGTTCTGTCCCGCTCATTATTACCTAACCCAATCAAAAAACATAAACAATGCACCACATAAACTATGTTTTGGTGGATTTTTGGAGACAAAACATAATTTTTGGTTTGCTGAGGCTCTGTCCATGGTGTTGAAAGGTGCAGTCACTAGGTGTGCTAAGCGCTGAAATAATTGTCCCCCATCCTGATGAAAACACCGATGGTGCGTGCATAAGCGCATACACGTGTGCGTGCATGAACGCGCGGCACACTTAAGGGTCCCGGTTTGGGGGTTTGAAAATGTGGTCACCCTATGTGTGTGTGTTGCATGGATGTGCACACATGGGCTTGTGTGTGATGTGTGCATGTGCGTGTTTGACTGTGAAAGTGTGCCTGCAAGCGCTCATCAACAGTTGTAATTGAGGGCTTTCAGGTGACGTAACACTCCCTCTGGCGGCCATATTGGAGGTCCTCAGCACTTAGCAACAGTGGCTGTGAACAGTTGATTGCGTTTCTAAACCTACAACTCACACTCACAACATCACAGTTCATTTCTGTGCTGGAACTGATCAGTTCGCCACTGATGAATTGATTTAGTATTTAGATAATCTCAGCTTGTTGCATGTGGTCAGCTAAACATATTTGTCTTGTTAACACGTGATTTGCACACTCGCTAACATATCCAGTAGAGGCTAGTGTTAGTTGCTAGTAGTTGCATGTTAACATTAACATCGACTGCTTTGATGAAGTAGCTTTCTGGCTAGCTAGCAAGCTAACAAAGCCAAAAAACAACTATTTGTTTTGGTTAACAGCTGACTCTTCTCGCGCTACAACTGTTTTGGATAGAGACTAGGACTAAAGAGAAGACAATTTCCTGTCATGGTGGCCTACTTTTGGAAACAAATCCACCTTATCAGACTATTCACTCGCACTTCAAATGTTAGTGAATGGATCTACAGCCACACAACAAGCTGGTATCTCACATTTTCTAGCCCAGTTGTTATAGCCTATGTTTAGCCATAATTTGCGAGCAGCCACTTCCCCTCTGGACCTCCATGATGGTCATGATGACCAGTCGCGGTTTGCAAGGCGATTAGCGACACAGCTGCAAAGCCTCTTTAGGAGTGTGTGTGTGTGTGTGTGGCCGTGCCAGTGAGTGCAGATGTGTTTGTGTGTACACTAATGTACTGTATGTATGTGCCCGTGTGTGCCCATGTGTGTGAGAGTTTGAGCACAGATGGGTAAGCGTCACTGGGTAAGCGCACGGCTGTTAGACGAGCGCGCCCCATCAACACCTCCAACACCTCCGACCCTCAACGAGCAGCGGGTCCTCGTCTCTGAGATCCGCCCTCCACTCCGAAGAGCTGATCGTTTATCAGGCTCCTCATCAGCGGCGCGCCTCTCACCGACACAAATTCATTTGTTTGATAATCGCTCTGTCCCCGAGGACTCCGCTCTCTGAGTTTATTTGAAGGAACACCATGAAATGTCTCCGTCTGTCTCTCCCCCGCTGCTTTTCACCGTCTCATCATCGCCTATACAGTGAGTCCCTATTGAAAAGTGAACTTCACTGGGCGTAATAGAATGAAGAAGAATGCAACAGAACTTAATGTAACAGGGGAAAATAAAGGCATTTGATGACATTTGATGCTGTGATTTTTTTGTACAACGGGTAGTTTCAACAAAGGCACCCGACAGTGCCTTCAAGCAGTGCTGATAACTCCCACAATGCACTTTGGAGGAAACTTTTCAGACGGTACACGAGCGTTGGCAGTTGTATAAAATGGAGTTATATAAAAGCCATAATACTTCAAGGGGACATAAATAGGAATTTTACCGCCCCATAGCGCAAAATGACCATAACATATCTGCAGAGGGGTTGATAGCTTTATTGATGTTATCGATCTGTATGAATAACCATTACTTCACCAGCTACTCTCTGGCTTTCAAAACTCACTTTCTAAAACTGCCCATTAGACTTTCAAGATATTCCTCACAATCCCCTCAGCCCCACTTACTCACATTCTCAACTGCAAGACATGTCAGCTACAAAAGAGTAATAAAAAGCCTCTATTCTCTAGCCACAAAAAGGCAAATGACAAAGCAGTTTTATTACTACAGTATATTGCTTTGAGATATATCACTTCTTCACTAGATGTTTCTGTTGGATCTCTGCTCTAATTAGCTAGATTGCATGTGTAATAACGCATTATGTAATAACACCGCATTATGTAATAACTCGACAAAATGTAATAAATTTACAACATTTTCACTTCATTATATAATAACACCTACATTTTGTAATAATCTGCCGCATTTTGTAATAAACAGCCTGAACACAATATGTAATAATTTTCCCCGTATTTTGTAATAAATTATTACATATTGCGGTGGTGATTACAAAATACGGGAGTTGCACTTTTTTTTTGATGAAAATGTAATACATTATGTAATAACCAACCAAAATGGATGTCTTCATTCATAAAAATCGTTATAACATTATAACAACAATGTTTATTTTATGCATTCTAGCATGAATCATACTGACTCAAAATTCATTTTAAAAGATACTATTAGTTCAGTAGATTAGTAGTATCTTTCATTGGTCAAAACTACATTAAGTGTCACTGTATTCCTTAGCTTAATAGAAACTGTACTTGAGGGTTCATAGAATTTAAGTAATTAAGTGAAAAATAACCACAGCATATAGCCTAACAACACACTGATTTGCAGTGGATTTCAGTTTTAACTTGCAAAAACTACTTATCAGGTAGCCACGATAGAAAGAACCATGTCATGGTTCGTCTTGGCAGCCCCTCCTTTCCCTGTGTGTTGTCAGTCTTCCCCTGTCTGTTTGATCCTCTTGTTTCTCTCCCTGGTCTGTGTTCTGTGTGTGCATGTGGGCGTGGTTGTTCCTTCCTGCAGGCAGCCCAGGTGTCTTCCATTCCCTCATCAGACTCCCTCCATAAAAGCCCCGGTCTCTCTTCTGATCATCGCCAGATCGTTCCGTCAACCACCGTGGTAGTAACGTCTTCGGCCAGTTAGTTTCTAGTTTTTGATTCTGTGCTTATGTTCTTGTTCTTACGCTGTTCCTTCCTGTGCCCAGATCCCCTCGCCTGTGTTAGCCTGCTCGCCTGCCTGCTGCACTTACCTGCTCTCCTGTCTGGTGATCCTGTCGGCCTGCTCTTCTGCCAGCTTGCCTCTGGGCTCGTGTGTTCCTCGGTCCAGTGTTTCGGGTTGCCGGTCCGACCTCCACCAGCGTCCTGACTGGGAACTCCTCACCTTCACCTTCACCGCCACCGTCACTTGCACGGCACCTCGTGGGATCCCAGGAAGCACAGCCCCCTCCCCTCTGCACATTATTCACTGTGTCACCATTAAAACTTGTTGAACTTTGGACAGTTGCGATTGTTGTCTGCTTTTGGGTCTGATCTCTGTGAACTCTTAACAGAACGATCTGGCCAAAAGCATGGACCCAGCGGACACAGATCGTGACTCTCGGGCTAGAGACCTTCACCAGGCCCTGTCCTCCCAGGGAGCCATGTTGGGCCAGCATGATGTCACCATACGCCGTATCATGGACGCCTTGACGGAGCTGACTGCCGGACTCGCTCGTGTGGAGAACCAGCTCCAGCCTCACCCGTCCTCGGTTCCAGTCGTCAGTCCGCCTCCAGCAGTACCAGTGGGTGCCTTCCAGCCACGTGAACCCTTCGTCCCTGCGCCTGAACGCTATAGGGGAGACCTAGGTGAATGCAAATCCTTCCTTTTCCAGTGTTCCCTTGTGTTTGAATTACAACCCCTAACTTATGCTAGTGACCGTGCTAAGATAGCCTATGTGTTGGGTTTGTTAATGGGAAGAGCCAGGGCTTGGGGAACGGCTTATTGGCATAGCCCTCAGACTGCTAATGCTACTTTCAATGACTTCTCTGTCGACATGACAGCTGTTTTTGATCATCCTGTGTTAAGTAGTGATGCTAGCAACCGCCTGCTTAGCCTCCGGCAGGGTACGCTTAGCGTGGCCAATTACTCTGTGGAATTTCGTACCCTAGCTACTGAGTTAGGGTGGGATGACCGGGCTCTCCAGAGCATCTTTTTTAAGGGCTTAAACGAGGCCGTAAAGGACTGTTTGGTGGGTAGAGAGGAGACTAAGGATTTGTCTGAGCTAATAGCCTTAGCTATCAAGATCGACAACCGACTCAGAGAGAGGCGCAGGGAGAAGGTTCACACACCCCTAGCTGTGGTTCCTGGTACTGCTGCCTCACCTGGACTAGCCTCTCGACCGCCTGTGGCAGCCAGCGAGGGCGCCATCTCTCCTGGTCACCATGCGGAGGAGCCCATGCAGCTGGGAAGGAACCGCCTCACCCCCACCGAACGCAACCGCAGGTTCAAGGAGGGCCTGTGCTTCTACTGTGGAGAACCCGGACACCAGTTGGCTTCCTGTCCCCGGCGGTTAAACTAGAAGCCTCACCAGTTGCAGACGGGGTTCTGGTGAGTGGCTCTGTTTTACCAGGTCTTCCCCGGAGACGTATCAAGGTGGATGCCTGCATCCGTTATAAGGGTAACACGTTCAAACTGGAGGCTTTGATTGACTCTGGCTCGGACGCAAACCTATTAGACGCAGACTTTGTGCGAGAAGCTGAGCTGCCCACTACTGCCATTGATCTCCCATTAGCAGTCAATGCTCTCAATGGTGACCTGTTAGCTCACATAACTCATCAGACTGAACAGTTGCCCCTCCTAGTGGCCGGTAACCACCATGAGAGTTTAGCATTCCATGTTATGTCTTCCACTCATGCTCCCCTAGTGCTTGGTCTGCCCTGGCTTCAACTACACAACCCTGTCATAGACTGGGCTGCGGGAAGGATTGTTAGCTGGAGTTCATACTGCCACTCTTCCTGTCTGAAATCTGCTCTGCCTCGTTGTCCTAGTAATCCCTGTGCCGCCTCCCCAGAGCCTCCTGATCTCTCCTCTGTGCCTCCAGACTACCACGACCTTGCCGAAGTCTTCAGTAAACACCGGGCCATGTCGCTACCACCCCATCGTCCCTACGATTGTCCCATTGACCTCATGCCTGGCGCAGCTCTCCCCACCAGTAAACTGTATAACCTCTCAGCTCCTGAACGTGAGGCCATGGAGAGGTACATCAGCGAGTCGCTCAGCGCAGGTATAATCCGGCCCTCTTCCTCTCCCCTGGGGGCAGGATTCTTCTTTGTGTCCAAGAAAGACAAGTCTCTGAGGCCCTGCATTGACTTTCGGGGTCTCAATAACATAACTATTAAGAATAAATACCCTCTGCCGCTGATCAGCTCAGCTTTCGAGTCCCTCCAGGGCGCCACCATCTTCAGTAAATTGGACCTGCGCAACGCTTATCATCTGGTGCGAATTCGGGAGGGCGACGAATGGAAGACCGCCTTCAACACGCCTCTGGGGCATTTTGAATATCTGGTCATGCCCTTCGGTTTGACCAATGCTCCCGCCGTTTTCCAAGCCTTGGTTAACGATGTGCTGAGAGACTTTCTGAACCGTTTTGTGTTTGTGTACCTCGATGATATTCTCATCTTCTCCCACAGCCCTGAGGAGCACATTGTGCATGTGCGTCAGGTTCTCCAGAGGTTGTGGGAGAACAAACTGTTTGTTAAGGGTGAGAAATGTGAGTTTCATGTTGCCTCAGTTGCCTTCCTAGGCTACATCCTGGAGAGTGGGCAGGTACGGACGGATCCAGCCAAGATCCAGGCAGTCACTGAGTGGCCCAGGCCCAATACCAGGAAGCAGCTACAAAGGTTCCTTGGGTTCTCCAATTTCTACCGCCGGTTCATCCGCAACTACAGTCAGGTAGTAGCGCCTCTCACTATGCTAACCTCTTCATCTATCCCCTTTGTCTGGTCTCCTGCAGCGGAGGAAGCCTTCAAGGAACTCAAGAGACGCTTCACTACCACTCCCGTCCTGGTGCAGCCGGACCCCACTCGCCAGTTCATCGTTGAGGTGGATGCCTCTGAGGTCGGGGTAGGTGCGGTGCTTTCCCAGAAGGCCGCAGGAGACGATAAACTTCACCCTTGTGCTTTCTTCTCTAAGAAACTGACCCCCGCAGAAAGGAATTACGATGTCGGCAACCGGGAACTCTTGGCGGTGAAACTGGCCCTGGAGGAATGGCGTCACTGGCTGGAAGGCACTGAAGTTCCGTTTATTGTGTGGACAGATCATAAGAACCTAGCCTACCTTCAGTCTGCTAAACGCCTTAACTCTCGACAAGCTCGTTGGGCACTGTTTTTCGGTCGTTTCCGGTTTACTTTGACCTATAGGCCCGGCAGTAAGAACACCAAGCCAGACGCCCTCTCTAGGCAGTTTCTGCAGGACACTAACAAAGTACTCTCTCCTGACACTATTCTCCCTCCTTCCTGCCTGGTGGGCTCCCTGTCATGGGAGATAGAGTCGGTGGTGAGGGCCGCTCTTCGTGATAATCCAGATCCTGGTGGTGGTCCGCCAGGGCGGCTTTTTGTCCCTGCCTCTGTCCGTTCTCAGGTTCTGGAGTGGGGTCACACCTCCCGTTTCGCCTGCCACCCGGGAACCTTCCGCACCCTACGCCTCCTCCAACGCCACTTCTGGTGGTCCTCCATGGAGGCTGACACCCGTGAGTATGTCAAGGCCTGTACCGTGTGTGCCAGAGGCAAGGCCACTCATCGCCCCCCTGCTGGTCTGCTCCACCCGCTCCCAGTGCCCGGTCGTCCATGGTCCCACATCGCCTTGGACTTCGTGACTGGTCTGCCTCTGTCCGAAGGTAATGACACCATACTAACGATTGTTGATCGTTTTTCCAAGGCTGTGCACTTCGTGGCCTTGTCCAAGTTGCCTTCAGCGGCTGAGACGGCCAGTATCGTGGTGGATCAGGTGTTCCGCATCCATGGTATCCCGCTGGACATCGTCTCGGACAGGGGTCCCCAGTTCACTTCCCAAGTGTGGAAGGAGTTTTGCCGGGCACTGGGAGCCACTGTCAGCCTGTCTTCCGGACACCATCCGCAATCTAATGGCCAGACCGAGAGGGCTAACCAGGACCTGGAGGCCTCCTTGCGGTGTATCTGCGCCCGTAACCCGGCGTCGTGGAGCTCCCATCTCACTTGGGTAGAATATGCACACAACTCCCTCACGTCAGCGGCTACCGGTATGACACCTTTTGAGGCTTCTCTGGGCTACTTACCTCCTCTGTTCCCTTCTCAGGAGGCCGACCTCACCGTGCCATCGGTCCAGTCCAACCTGCGCAGGATCCGCCGCGTCTGGCGGGAGACCAGAGCAGCTCTCCTGCGCACCCGGGAACAGAACCAGAGGTTGGCGGATCGACGCCGGACCCCTGCTCCCACATACAAGCCCGGTCAGAGGGTTTGGTTGAATGCCAGAGATATCCCACTCAATGTGTCCTCTAAGAAACTCTCTCCGCGCTTCATTGGTCCCTTTAAGGTCGAGTCAGTGGTCAACCCAGCCGCTGTACGCCTCAAACTGCCCCGGTCGCTCAGGATCCATCCTACCTTCCACGTGTCTCAGTTGAAACCGGTCTCCACCAGCACCTTGTGCCCGCCTTCCGTCGCCCCGCCACCCCCCCGGCTCATCGACGGGCACCCTGCCTTCACGGTCAGTGAGATTCTGGATGTGCGCAGGAGAGGACGGGGGTTCCAGTACCTCGTGGACTGGGAGGGGTACGGTCCAGAGGAGAGGAGCTGGATTGCGCGGGGTCTTATCCTGGATGCCTCGCTCCTCAGAGACTTTTACTCCTCTCACCCCGACAAGCCTGGTAGACCTCCTGGAGGAGGTCGTTGAGGGGGGGGTACTGTCATGGTTCGTCTTGGCAGCCCCTCCTTTCCCTGTGTGTTGTCAGTCTTCCCCTGTCTGTTTGATCCTCTTGTTTCTCTCCCTGGTCTGTGTTCTGTGTGTGCATGTGGGCGTGGTTGTTCCTTCCTGCAGGCAGCCCAGGTGTCTTCCATTCCCTCATCAGACTCCCTCCATAAAAGCCCCGGTCTCTCTTCTGATCATCGCCAGATCGTTCCGTCAACCACCGTGGTAGTAACGTCTTCGGCCAGTTAGTTTCTAGTTTTTGATTCTGTGCTTATGTTCTTGTTCTTACGCTGTTCCTTCCTGTGCCCAGATCCCCTCGCCTGTGTTAGCCTGCTCGCCTGCCTGCTGCACTTACCTGCTCTCCTGTCTGGTGATCCTGTCGGCCTGCTCTTCTGCCAGCTTGCCTCTGGGCTCGTGTGTTCCTCGGTCCAGTGTTTCGGGTTGCCGGTCCGACCTCCACCAGCGTCCTGACTGGGAACTCCTCACCTTCACCTTCACCGCCACCGTCACTTGCACGGCACCTCGTGGGATCCCAGGAAGCACAGCCCCCTCCCCTCTGCACATTATTCACTGTGTCACCATTAAAACTTGTTGAACTTTGGACAGTTGCGATTGTTGTCTGCTTTTGGGTCTGATCTCTGTGAACTCTTAACAATAGGCCTAGTATTCCTATATTACATTTTAGATTAATACTAAATAAATATCCCAACAAATCTATAATTCCCTATAGGAATATTATAGTGATACTACAGAAGACGAACATACCATGATAAGGTCACTATAAACTCACTAGTGAGTATCACAGACACTCTAAGTCCCTTTCGGAGTATTATAGGAATATTTTAAGACTAACGTGATTTGTCGTTAGGGCACCGTCACAGAAATAAAAAAAAGAAATGGCTTGACATGAAATTAGATGCAAAAAGCAAGACGATCCATGACTGCAACAGGAGGGCCAGGAGGAATTCTCCGTTACACAGACAGATGAAAGAATAGGCCTAACCCTGCCATAACTGGCGATGTGGCTGTCAGGTGTTCAGCAGAGGATGATGCCCTGGACAGCGACTTGCAAGCTGCTGCAGCATGTGATAATATAGGCTTATGCATGACTCTAATGGTAAGACCTAAAGCCATTTCTCTTTTTAACATTCACTTGCACTTACCCGCATTAACGTTATCAACTGGAGTAAAATAGCCTAAATCAGATTCATCTCCCTCTATATTGTATTTTCCCCGATACAATCTAACCTTGCCTTTGTCTGACCTGAGTGTTTGTCAAATAACCTGGCAAATCACTAGTGTTTTTTGGTTTGTCTTTGTATTGAGCACAGTTATAGGCTACTATGTATGGATATTTATGAGATTGCTCCTGTGACTATAACCACTGTAGTTAATCTCAACATGATTATATATTACAGTGTCATCTATATATATTCAAACTCAAAATTTCTTCAAAGTGACAGAGATACAATCTATTAGTCAACAACAAAGGTTTTTTTTTTTGCTTTTTAGAACAGCAGGTTGATTGTACGTGACTCGTACGACAGGTCTGGACCACTCGTACATTTTGTTCGTACCTAAGAGAAAATTCTAAATTGGTGAATGCAGCAAGTTCTCTTAAATCGCTTGTACAAGTTAAGAACGAATCAGTTCGTACGAGTGGTTCTTGCATGAGGCGCATTGTTCGTAATATCACAATAGGACATTTTTCATAGCCCCTCGGCCGAGTTATCAATTCTCATATAGGCTACAAGAGCCAATGTATTGTTCCCTAGTATACTATCCCTTTCTGCTTCCCTTCTTGTTCTCCACACCTAGCGTGCAGTGCTGTGCATCAGATGAAGAGCTCTGAGTGTGTGTGTGTGTGTGTGTGTGTGTGAAGTTCTTCAGTTAGAACAGAATTCTCATTTGGGTCTGTCTTTTAGTTCTGTGGCTTTGTTAACTGAAAAGAGCTGCCTCCAAATAGTTTTTGTTCACTAGCTATGATTGCGTTAAGCAAAATGGAGAAGGGCCTCACACATTGGTCTTTGCCTGGGGCCTCCAAATCACTAAAACTGCCCCTGGATGTAGCTGTAGTAATAGTAGTATCTGACATCAGTTGCCTATACCAGTAATATTTTTTAGGAAACAGGCCTAAAAAGGGAATTGTATGATTTAAAAAAATATTATTTTTTTTTTTGACAGAATACCAGCAAATTCTCACTTTTTGACATGAATCTGAATTGAAGGAGCACTGGTCACAAAAAGTAAAAGATTATTTAAGGTGGTATGGGGAACACTTTTGAAAATAATGACAACATATGCAACTGCTTTTAATTTTCTATTTACTTATCATTAATTATATTAACAAATCATTGTTTCCAATAATATTTATTCCAGCATTTATTCCAGCACCATTGCACTACTGTCCCAGTGTTGTTTACATATGTGTATATATATACATATATATATATATATATATACTTTTTATACTTTTTTTTTATACATATGCATATTTGTACATAGTAGTTAGATGTTTAGGTTTACCTCTGTTCATTTTGTTGTCCTTGTTTTTAGCTCTATATTTATTCTGAGTAAGTACATTGTGAGCAACGGGAAAACCAGAGTCAAATTCCTTGTATGTGTACATCCAATAAAGCTGATTCTGATTCTGATTCTGATATTATGTTTATGTTATGCTAAATGTTTCTGTTTCAAATTAAGGTTTTGGATAGCCATTTGTGCTTAATTCATCTTGTCATCAACTGTCATTTTGCTTCTATGTTTAATAATGCAAAAATAATTATTTGATTGTGTTTTTCTTCAAAATGACACTATGGCAGACTTATTGCACTTTTTCATGCATCACATCTGCTCTTGAGGAAAACACTTGCAGGTTTCAGGTCTGAATGCAGCAGCTCTTCACATACATCTCAATGTCGGGGAAACCTCACCCCAACTGCTGAAATAGCTCTATTACCCATTTATTATTCAGTGAGATCTGATTATTGCTGCATGCATTTTTGGTATTAAATCAGACTTATCTGTACCTGAATCATAGTCTTCCTGAATGTATATTTCAAATTAATTATGAAAGTTTGTTGCATATTTTCAATGGTATCAAAGTTATACAATGTGTCTATTTGATGTACTTTTTGAACTGATGATGAATCTATTGATGCCAAGCCTTAATATATTAAAGTCTAAGTACTGATGAAAGAAATTGAATGTCTTTCTTTATCAAATATGAAAAGTTCCTTTACTATGGGGGCATATCACAAGCACCTCAAATTTATATTCTACAAACTTCAGCAGAGAATTGTTAATTCAACATGGAAATATAATATAATGGGATATTTGTTACAACATGTCATAGGGCGTCAGAATTACCCACTATAACTTCTCTGAAAACATGCAGTTGAGTTGAAATCTGGCTTTTCGGATGCTCTGTCATGTCTTTAATGTTGTCCATTGCACTTACAGCTAGTATGTGTTAATTATACAGGTCAATTATCACAGCTACAGCTGGTCCTTAGTTCTAATTGGCTAAGTCACATACAAAGTCAGTGCAAAACACCTGATGAACATAAAACTGTGGCCACATAACAGTTAATTTAAATATTAATGTGACCCAAAAACCAACACCCATACTGCTACTTATGTGTTGCTTATAGGAACTACTTTGTTTAGCTACTGTTCAAGAAGTGTTTTTGTATTGCAGCATCCTGGCTATAAAGAATAGCCACAATTTTGGTCAAGTGTTACACATGAAAAAGCTGTTTATCAAGACGGTCTTCTTTGTGTAACTTGGGTTTGCTGGTTTCCAGGTAAATCATTTAGTTGGAATTCAATGATATGTTACTTGCTGTCTGTTTACATGCACCTTATACTGTGGAGATCCCCATAATATCATGACGAATACATGTCTGGTGCTGTACTGTAGCCTACTGTACTATATATACTATACTATACTGTAGAGTGGGCACTTTACCTTGACACATTATATTTCTTATGGGTGATATGAAAGAGGGTTGACTGCTGAAATCAGTGCTGATTTTTAAATGAAAGTGCTTCACTGACATTACATTAAAGCAATCTAATCCAATCTGAGCAAACATAATCTCATCTACTCCTACTGGAAAGCACTGGAAGATGACTGTGGATTGAGTTTTTGCAAAGGACTGACACAAGGTGTTTCCTTTTTTATTGCAAATTCATTGATACCACCTATTCACAAATTCAATAAAAAAAAAAAAAAAAAAAAACATTTTCCCATTGCATTCCACCTTAAATAGACAACCACTGACAATGTAGATAGGGCTGATCTAGGCCCTTTCATGCATGGTGTCCACTACAGTGGACAGATATTTGGAAGCCATTTTGAGCCATTTAAGTTGTAGTATCATGTCCCAACCACCAGGTGGCAGACCCCCAAAGCGTTGTCTACAATTCCATTTGATTATTATGTTTGGCTCTTTTTGTCATTTTGAGATATTGCATCATAAATTCAAAATGGCAGAGGGGAGAGGAGATGCACCAAGTACCTCAGGAATATCTGTTAAATCCTTTTATTCTCAGAAAACCAGACAGGTAAAAAAAATATTTTTCAACTAAATAAGATGTTAGAAATACTTTTATCCAGATTTTAATAAGATTTTTCTTGTACATTTTCTTCTGTGATCTGTCAACTGCAGTGGACACCATGCATCAACGGTATAAAAAGTGATTCAATGGAACTCAATATAGGTCCGAAAAAACATATGTCTTTTAAAAAATGTTCTTATGTATATTCATACCATTTGCTCTTAGTAAATGTTTTAAAAACATATGTTTTTTCGGACCTATATTGAGTTCCATTGAATTACCTTTTATACCGCTGATGCATGGTGTCCACTGCAGTGGACAGATATCTAACTCCTTCAAAATAAAATACATTGGGAAAAATTGGCATGATTTTTCACTTGTTTAAATGTAAAAACAAACATTAAAAAAATATATTACTTTGTGATTTAATAATTCATGCATGAAAGGGCTAGAGAAGCTCATTTCTTAATTCAGCAAAATAGGTTTCAAAATATTAGGCTATATATTGCCAAGTTCAGAAGAAGCATTATCTCAATAATTGCATGAAAGAAAAACATGTGTATGATGTATAGAAGTAGCATGATGGAAATCAATGACCATTAAATAGTTGCGGGTATCTGCCCAAGTATTATGCCCATATTTACACCTGTCTTGTAAAATAGGAACCTTAACCTTGTTCAGTGAACTTTGTCATCAATTTTGTAACAACTTTTCTATTCAATAATGTGTAAACACACTGAACCTAGGTTCAAATCTGGTCATTGTTTCATGTCATTCCTCTCTCTTTCATCTTTTCTGCCACTCTCAGCTTATTATTAGAGAACAACACCATCCTGTATCAGAATCCATGCACACGTGACCAAATACAGTTCTCTCAGCAACTGTAATTCTATATTTGTCCATGCAAATGAATAAAGTAACCAAAGTGAACCAAAGGTCTGCTCATGATCTGCTCTGCTGCAATGAGGGAATGAGGTGAGGATGAAGATTGGCTCTGATTAAATCTGGTCTACAGGTACGTATGTGCATCTCAGTCTCCTTCCAAGATGTATAAAAGTATGTGTTCATCTTCATCTTTCCTCATTACAGAGGATACGCAACATATGATTCTATGATTATCTTAGGTTGAATCTGTGGCTATATTTCATTCTGTTGTTGCAACAGGGCAGATGATTAGCGGAGCTTCGTTCCTCCCAGATTTATTAGTACAAGGGCTGAAGAATGGAAGGATGGTGTCAGGAAAGTTATCCATGAATGTATAGATAAGCACTCTGGCCTCTACGTTATAGAATGACACCAGTCCCTTGTCGCAGTCCACGTAGATCCCAACCCGGGAGGGTCTGAGGTTGAGTCCCAGGTTGGTTGACGGTTCTGTTCGGAAGGCGAAGTCGGTCCGATCCCGCAGGCTGAGGAACCAGTAGCCGTGCGCGGGGCTTACAGTGATCTTGCCTTTCCGATTGATGGACTGGCTTGCCACCCCCAGGTCCCAGTCAGTCTTTCCTCCAACCTCCACCTGGAAGAAGAGGCAGGCATGGTGGGGTTGAGTGCACTGGGCGCAGACATATACATACTAGGTTTAGACCGATATATTGATTTGCCAACATATGGGGTCAATATCAGCCTTTTATTAAACATTGGAAATCAGGTCATGTCGAGCACTGCTGATATGATGTAGACTCCTCCCTGACCACAGCTACCTAAAAACATTTATTTGCACGTTTCATTTATTCATTTAATTGTTCAGTAATGTTTTTGTAAATTTTATTCATTTAAAGGCACTAATCCATCCCAGTCCATTGCTGGATTTAGTGATATTTTTTCAATGAAAAATCAAATTGCTTCAGTGACAATACATTCAAATTAACAGATCTAATGTAATCTAATCTAATCCTAGAAAACACTGGAAGGCAATTTTGTGGATGTAATTTTTACAAAGGAGTGATACAATAATATATTTCCTTTTTTTTTTTTTTTCCTTTTTCTAAATTTATTCATACTACCTATTCGTGGTGGGCATGTGCTTTGTATGCATTTCATTCTGCCATAATGTTAAACTACGGTACATACATGAATTTTACCAGTAGATGGTGCAAGTTACTTTCAAAAAATCATTATGGAGAGCTTCCCCCTCCTTTCCCCTTCTAAGTCACAGTACAGTATTTTGAGTGCAGTGACACTGACAAGGGTTCAGTAACAATGGAAGATATAGTAAGCCTTGCTCCATGTAGCCAACACGCACACAAGCAAACAACACACAACACAATGTTGACAAACTAACATGCTAACTGAAATAAAAATAACAACAGAGCAACAGAGCAATATCTCATATTTTACAATGCAGCACAAAAAGCCCAGAACTACAGAGAGGAAAATTCAGAAAGAGAGTGAAGGATGCCACAAAAGTCCCAATCCGGATTTGAACCCAGCATACCATGGTTACATGGTATCAGTGATAAGTCAGTGATTCTCAACCTTTTTCCTATCAAGGACCCGTAATTTAGTCCACATTAGGACCATGGACCCCCATTTTGTCCCTCGGACCAAAATCTGAGAATATTTTTATTGTTAGATATGATTTGTCCAGAATTCCATGCCTATCTGTATTGTAGGAAGAGAGATAACAGTCAAACTATGATCAAAACAGTCTTTTCTTCTACATTATCTAATTGTGTTAGAGAATGTAATAATGGTGAAGTTTAACAATTCATCCATTTGTTGGGGACCCCCTGGAACCCCCTCAAGGACCCCTGGTGGTCCCCGGACCCCACGTTGAGAACCACTGAACTAAGTGACCAGGAACCAACCTGTGACATTATGACATTTTTGTGCTTGTTTGGGTTGGTATTGAACCTGTATGTCATGAAAATATAAAGGCCTTTGGTTCCCCCCTGCACATCACCATTCATCACATGCTTTCTGTGAATCCTCAGAATCAAGACACATGGGCATTTTCATGAATAAAAACAACTATTTTTTGCATCTTTGTGACAGATGCACAGTCATACACATGGACACAGTTTCATGCAGCTTCCTACCTACCTCCCAGTAATGCCGTCCTGAGCTGAAGCCCTCGCGACCGAGGACACAAACCACCCGGTCGAAGCGCTCGGGGTTGTCCGGTACCGGCTGATACCGGTCGCCACAGCAAACCTGCTTACCGTCCACCGAGATGTAGAGACGTGGGTGAGCTGTATTGGGGTCTAGCGTAATGTCAGCTGAGAGATTCAGAGAGATGGTTGGTGGTTAGTTTGATGAATGGATGAAGGGTGGACTGTAATTGTGACTTCACACTGCAAGTGAATTGGTTGACTGATCGCTCTATTCTGACTGATTTGTGGAGGTGCAAGAGGCTTCAATAGCATCTATGTCGTGGCTACAAAGTTCTGAACATGAAAATCATGCATTTTTTTGTGTTGCTTTGGTATTGCCTTCATAACTATGAAGAACTTTCATGAAAGGGAATCACATTGGTAGGGAAACAAGGAAGCATGCAAATCTGATTGGCTGTTGAGGGGCAATGACCATGAAACTCATTGACCGTCCACACATCAGCTGAGTTTCCCTGCTCAGCTCCATAGGAAACAAGCAAATAATAAACATGTTGTCCCCACCAGTGATGTAGTTCCACCCTTGGGTCAGTCAGTGATTGCTGAGTGAACTTGAAATATGAGTGAAAATGTATAAGCATTTTCGCATGGACAATGAAAGGACAGATTGACCATATATTTCTGTTGCCTACTCTCCTCAGAAATAGGCTTACAAGTTATATCTTGAAATGTAGTAACTGTAATTGTCCTTGTTTTACTCAATACAGTACAAAATATAAGAACTACAATATGCAATAAATACAATCCGTACATTACACAATGTACACTACAATACAATTTATAATACAATATACAATATAACCAGGAGCCTGAGTGTTATGAATAATATAAATGCTAAATTATAAGTGATATATGGTTTTCCACAGTAGGTAAGTGGTAATATGATATAAGCAGTCAACACTGACGGCACAGTGGTAGTGCAGTGATGATGCAATAACAGTACAACAGTCCAACAACTGTACAATAACTACAGTGTCTTGTGGTTAGAGGTTTGCCCAAAAATTCTCCATTGACTCTCACTTCAACAAATCAACCCAGTCTGATGTCTCCAAGTGTGTAGTGTGTGTAGACTATTATGTTACCTATGATAACTGTATTGCTTTACCACTGAGTCCCCATTCATTGTCAATGCCGCCCCCTAGGGGCACAAAGTCAACGTTACAGTATGACTAAACGAACGAACGAACGGACGGAGACCGATCCATAGTCCCCCCTTTGGTGGGGGACAATCAATGGATTGGACACTTAGAATCCAGAAAATGCAAGGTTTGAATGTTGGGGCATAAAGTGATGTCAGCTGACAGATTAATGAATGAATGAATGAATGACCAATGAATGAACGAATGTTAGAGCTGAATAAATGCAAAGTTTGAATGTTCAGGTCTAACGTGACATCGGCAGAGAGAGAGAGAGAGAGAGAGAGAGAGTTGGTGGTTAGATTGATGGATGGTTTGAATGTTGTTTTGGTCTAATGTGATGTCTGATAGATGATAAACTGATAGATGGCCAAATCAATGAAAACAAGACTGAATATCAGAACTGAGCGAATGCAAGGCTTGAATGTAAAACAATTTACCTGCATATTCTTGAACCCTCCTCACCTCTGCAGACAAGAGAGAGATTTGCTTTGATCACATTTTATTCACTCAGCTAACAAAAAATTGTAAAGGAATTTAATATGAAACTTTGATATGAAACGTAGTAGGGAATTCTTACTCGGGTTGGACCTGGATACAGATTGCTCCGATGGGGATTGCTGCCCTGTTAATGAGAAGGTAAAAAGTATATTGTTACTGCTATCACAATCATACTATTACTATGACCTTGGACAATTCAGTCTTGACTAGTGAATAAGTCTTTAGTCAAGCTTGGAACAAAAGAGGCAAGACAAGACACAGTGACAGAACTGAAGATAATATGGGATCATCTTCTGGTTCACACTGGTTGGCCCATTGGGATGTAATGGCTTATAGAAGCATTTTGTGAATACACAAAGTCAGTCACTGTCAATGGAGCAGATCAGGCTATTGTCTTTATCATAGATTAGAGTCTTGGTGTTTGGGTTTCTGTAGTAGTTTTAGGAGAGAGCAGGGAGAGGATGTCTTTTCTGAGGGTTTCATGGTCTGAGCGTGGACTTACAGATCTCTGGCAATTTCCGTAAGTCTTCCTGAAAGCGCTCCATCATTTGAGTGACAGTCCTGAGAACCACCCCGGAGGTCAGCTCAGACACCACACGGGCATCGGACCAATCCCTGGTTTGTGGAGTGCTGGAGACGGCAGGGAAAGTCTGCAGAGAGAGAAAATTACCAGAGGAGATAGATTTAACCTGTTCTTCCCTATCGCCCCCGCCACTTGGTCCATCACTACAAACGCAGGTTGCATGGCCAAGCTTTGTTCAAACCCACAGAACTTTATTTTGAATTCTAGTCAAGGTAACACGTTTTCCAAAGACACCAAATATGTCATGCTACATACAGGGAAATGTGTATAAAATGATGCACAAACATCTAGATTTTTCACAGTTTTTGGGAGATTGTCCCGTTAGTCAACAAAGTGGTGAGAACATAGACACCACAATCACCCATTTGTTCCTGGTGGATCATTGGCTCCGGTACTCCATTCTTAACACTTTACCATATACTAATGTATGACTGACCTCTTTTAGTTCTAAAACGTTGCTGTGTGGTTTTTATTACACGGCGTGTAGATTCACAGATTTTCATAAACGAAACACCTACCTATCATTCCTCTGTCCATACCTTGAGGAAGAGTATATAGTCTTCAGACTGAACGAGCTGGTTCAGCGCTGTACTCCTCTTTTTCAGCTCAGCTATCTCCTGCTCCAGCTCTCTCACCAGGCTCTGGGCTCTGTGCTCGGCCGCTCGACGGGCCATCTCTATCACCTGGTAGTAACAAGAATAATATGTATGATATGCGTTGATAAATAATTTCCCATCTAGTTAAAATATCTTAAATTGGTTGATTATTTAAATCAATGTAGCTTTAAAAAGTTCTGACTTTAATTATTGACTGTTTGCATTGCAACTCAGTTAAACTAAATCGGATTATATTTTTGGAGGATAGACAAGAGCTACTTACCTCCTAGCCCCAATAGGTGTCATTCTTGCACCTATGGAGAGAATGTCATTCCAAACTCCATTCCAAATCTGGCAATTTAAAGTGGACTTGCTTATCCATGCTATATATACGTTATATAAAATGACTCAAGACCTTTTCTGAATTGTGTGGAGCCAGTCTTCAGTTCAGCATACATATGATCCAACAAGCAGCACATATTTTAATAACTTTACCTTTTAGAATTAGTCTTATTTCTTACGAATTCCTTTAATTTTCCTACTTAAGAACTTCTCAAAATAGGGCCTGAATTAATTCTGGTTAATAAACTTTAGGCTTACTGCCATTGAGGCTAGGAGACAAGGCTAGGAGGCAACCCAAAGTGCTTCCATATACAAAACAATTGGGGAAAAACCTATTTAGAGCAACTAGAGCAAAGATTTAAACATTGGTTGCTGTTGGTAACTGTAAAATTTGCACGCTTATTTTCAATAAACATGAGACAGAGGCCTACTTGGCCCTACAACAAATAAAGCTTTACAATAAATGTTCATCTTAATGTTAGGTGTAGGGGAACCTATGAAGACTTTGAACTATAACCTACTTGTCTAAAATGTGTTTAAGTATATGATATTTATATATGATTATATGACAATATATGATTATTATATGATATTATATTACCTTTTCACTGTAGAAGTTTTAAGACAGGTGAAGGGCTGTCTTAAAGCTAAGAAAAAAATCAAGAACAAATTTGAGAACTTTCATTTCAAGAATACCATTTATTCCGAAGTTTTTTCTTAGGAAGAAACATAAGAAGAAAGTTAAGAAAATATGTAAGAACTGTTTTTGAGAATAGCATTTTTTCCTATTTTATTTCTTAAGACTAAAGTTAAGAAAAAAATGGCACTTGAGAAGATTTTTTTTTCTTAAGAGGGTTTTGTGAATCCGGCCCCTGGTTCGCCTTCGTCCACAAATATACACTTTGGTTGACGGTAGCGAGGAGTAGGAACCATTTCTAAAAGTTGACATTTTATTGAAATAAGTGCTGCTTGGTGGATCATATGTATGCCAAATTTAGCAGCTCAAGACATTCAAAAAAGGTCTTGAGTCGTAGTTTAGGGGATATGTGTACATTTGCTGAGGTTGCGTTAAATTTCCAGATATTTGAATGGAGTTTGGTATTGTCGTTTTTGGTGTCGCTGTGGCTTACCTCCAAGACTTCAGCTTGGCAGCGCTCCACACTGGAGACTAGCTTGGAAAACACACATACACTTCCCACGGTCTCTCTCTCTGCAGCGGTCTGGATCAAAGAGGAGAGGAGAGTGGGGTGAGAGGAGACTGGAAGGAAGACAGGTATTTTGAATAGTTTGGTACACTGGTACACTTAAGTAAGTTAAAGGGTAACTTTGGTATTTTTCAACCTGGACCCTATTTTCCCAACTTTTTGTGTCTAAGTAACTAATGGGGACTACAATTTTTGCAATTTTTGAAAGTAAGGTTTTTCACTTTAATCTAACCTACAACCTTCTCAGTAGAGATGCTGGTGTAAAGATGAACTTCTAATCTATTCATTCCCCATTTGGTTTGTATACAGTTCAATGTATTATAACCATTCAGGCTTTCGTATCATGTAAAATATGGTAGAGCAGCCAGTTGTAAGACCGAAAAACTCTAGTATGCCTCCCAAATGGCCTTTGGTAGAGCAAGAGCAAACACCAGAATAAACACTGGTATTGCTATTGAAAGATGGAGGAACCTGAGACAGACCAAAGGAACTAAAAGTGATGCTGAGTTGGCCATTTTTCTTCTAGACAGGTAAGCGCAATTCACATTATCTAACGCTTGTTATCTAGATGATTGGACGGTATCGGGGAAAGCCCAGTTGGTTTGTAATGTGTCTCCCTTATATACAGAGCTAAACCGAGCTAACGTTATTAGGGGTCCAAACACCTCAGGTGCTGGAGCCCTATTGTTTGTTCAGATTATTATTATAATTCTGTTTCTGCTTCTGTTCTCCCTATGTTTGCATGTGGTTCCACTGGGTGCTCTGGTTTCCACCCCCACAGGCCAAAGACATGTATGTCAGGTGAACTGGAGACTAAATTGCCCATAGGTACACTGTAAAAACTCATAGTGCAATTTAGTGAAATCAGCTCATCTTTAGCCATTAACACAATGTAAAGTGCTAGTTATGAGCTTCATGACTTAAAATCATGAGTTCACATCTTGTGACTTAAAATTATGAGTTTAAAGAACAGCTTATAAAGCATTCACTAAACTCAACACTGTTAGTTTATTAGCAGACTTCCCAGTATGCATTGCATTCGGTTTGCGTAACTCTCCAGAAACTCTTCCCTCTTTTGGTTTGAATGAAGTTACAGGATAGAGACTTGTTATGTATTTATGTTTGGTGAATCATAGGTCAATTTCTGATTACTGTAAGAAAAAACAAAACAAAAAAAAAACATGATAAAATCTACTATCTATCTTATCTATGTGTCTGGGAATTCACAATCAAGTAAGTTTCTCTCTGATGCACATGGCAAGTACAATCCACTACAAGTAAGTGTATTGCAGCTGCATAATATATGCTTAACTGTGTATTAATCATGTGATACAAGAGTAACTCAAGCTTAAACTGAGCAAACCTTGTGAAAAAATAAATAACACTGGATTTCAGTTCATCAATTAATGCATTCAACTTGGAAACACGAATCAGCATGACTAGACATTGTTGATTGAACTTATTGTCTTAAGTTCATTCAGTTAGCTTTTCTACATTAGAACAACTAACTAATGATTTTTGACCTAACTATTCAGTACTACTTCAGTCAACTCACAATTTTAAGGCAGCAAGGAAACTGATGTTTTTAAGTTGAACTGCCTTAATATTTTTTGCAGTGTATGAATATATGTGTTATCTGTCGACCTGTGTTATCCCTGCGATGGTCTGGTGACTTGTCCAGGGTGTTTCCCTGCCTTCCCGCCCATCAATCAATGCAATAAAAAGAACAAAGAGAAAACGCAAAAAGAGAATCTGGGTAAAGCCGTGGCTGGAGAGATGCAGTCAACATGAGCTTTGGCTTTGGTTGTCCTCACTCAACCAGATAATCCTTGCCAACCAACCAAACCTCTGATCAGGATTTCTCCTCCGATTGCCTGGAAATGTGTAAATCAGCCTGATAATTCTCAAGCGTGTCCCCAGCCTTAGAGAAATCATGACACAACCTCATAACTTACAGAACTTGCCATAGACCAAGAACTCACCTGTATGTCCCGCAAAGAGTTCTGTATCTCCTCCACTTTCCTCTCTCTCTCAGAGATGAGATCCTTCAGCTCCACCTCTGTAATACCTAACTGGGACTGCAAATGAAGACAGCGTTAGCGCACACTCGACAACCACACACACACACACACACACACACACACACACAGAGATACCTTCTTGATGTGCCATTCTCTCTTGGCAGGGATGACGCTGTGTCCTCGGTGTTCTGCTGTCTCCACGCAGACGCTGCAGATACAGGTCTGGTCAGTTCGACAGAAGATCTCCAGGCCTCTCAGGTGGGCAGGGCACAGAGGCAGTTTTGGGGAAGACTCAGCTGGACCGCTCAGGGTGTACCTGGCATGACATTAACATTAATAATCTGTAACATTGTCATACAAATAAATGTCAATTTTGCTACTCTCTATCAGTAATTCCTGTGACGCAAAAGTGATTCAACCTATAGCCAGTTCATGAAAGCTTTTCCATTTGTTGTTCTTAACACTTGGTGTCTGGTACTTCTCTCCTGGGAAAAATCCTCTGCCGTACAGGAAGTGATGCATAGAACTGCACTCATGCTTATTATGCAAGGACTGCATAGTAAGCATGAGCAGCGATAGCCACCATGGCTGAACAGACAAAGAAAAGAGCGCCACCTATAGAAATTCAAACTTCATCAACCGAAAATCCAAGGAAAATGATTTAACACTGGACTGGACTGTACTGGACAAACTGTTTGGCTGACAAGTGATCCCTGGGAAGTGCGGTGCAGAAACACCACAGCAATAAGCATTAGGATTAAAGATAGAGACAAAATAATAAAACACCACAGCAATGAGCGCTTAGCACCAACATGGACATAAAATAAAAAAACACTAGAAATAACCACCTCGCGGTTGTATGCCTCCGCCAGTAAACTTTGTTTTATCATTGCAAGGACAGTCTTTATTTATTGAACATATATAATTAATGTGATTATTAGGTCAACTTAAAGGATTTTGGTGTCTGCAAAAGTAAGTGACAGCACTTCCACTGTTTTTGTAGAATGACCCAAGATCGTTTTCTCAGCTACAGTGGTAAGCAAAACATTATGATGTCACAGTGAAGTTGACCTTTGAATTTTTGGATATAAAATGTCATCACTTCATCATTTTATCCTATTAGACATTTGTGTGAAATTTTGTCATAATTAGCGTATGAATTCTTGAGTTATGGCCAAAAACGTATTTCGTGAGGTCAAACCTAATCAGTTCATCCTTGAGTCCAAGTGGACGTTTGGTTCAAGAATGGGATGTACGGACGCAGGATGTAGGAACCCTCTACCTTTGCATTAGGGTCCCTCTTAGCTGGTCTAAAATGGTGTCTCTTCTATAAGATGAGGGACAGACTACAGCTTGATATGTATACATCATGTCATTATACACAATCCTGACAGGATCGTATCTGACCTGAAGGTTAAAAAATACATGTATTAGCAAATTATTAAAAGAACGCTTCACCATTTTTTTACCTTATCTCAATATATTGGCCCTCACTAATACATGCTATGAGACGGCACAATGTCTGTCTACTCGCTCTGTGTCTTGGAGAAAGGCTGTGGGAAGTCCCAAAATTCCCCCAACTGGTGGAAACAACCGCTCTCTTTCTGGATTCTGGAAGTGAGCGGTTGTAGTTTCTATACGAGTTGGACATTTTTTGGGATGTATTAGTGAGGGCCAATATATGAAGATAAGGTAAAAAAAAAAAAGAATGGCGAAGTGTTCCTTTAATTGTTCATACATTTTAATGTTTATTTTTTTATATTCCATTCCTTTTCTTGATCTCAGTATGTTTGACTGCTGTTATTTGACTGCTGTAAAAAAAAAATAGTAATTCATACATACATGTTATAGTGTTGAAATTACATTAGATTAGATTAGACTAATCTAGCTCTGTACCTGCGAGAGGGTGAATAGGGTATAGGCGGGTCGTGATGCTCGTGGGTCTGAGCCTCGTGGGATGGGTGAGGATGGGCGTTGGTTTGGGTGGGGCGTTGGGGGTGAGGGGAGTTGGGATGGGGGAAGGTGGCGGGAGGCGTTCCGCTGGTCGGCAGCTGCTGAAACCGGGTCTTCATCTCAGCAAAGAGGCTTCCCGGCATCTCCCCTGGCCTGGGACCGGAAGGCAGGGGTGGGTGATGATGTGGATGAGAGTTGGCCTCCTCCCCTCCTCCTCCTCCTCCTCCTCCTCCACCTCCTCCCGTCCCAACTTCAGTGTCGGCCATCTGTTTGAACTGCTCGGTGATCTCCTTCAGGGTCCGGTTGACGTGGAGCTCCGGCCGTTTGCGGAAGGACTCCTTGCAGAGGGGGCACAGGTAGCACTTGGCGCCTCCTCCTCCGTCCCAGTAGGAGGAGATGCAGGCCTGGCAGAAGCTGTGGCCGCAGGGTGTGGAGACCGGGTTGGTGAACACATCCAGGCAGATAGAGCAGGTGAACTGGTCTTCGGACAGGAAGGCCGTGGACAGAGCCATGGCCGTGCAAGGTTAGAACTGAGCTGTACAAGAGACAGAGGGATAGTGTGACTGTGAGAGAGAAATCAATTTACAATTTACAATTTCCCATTTGGCAGACACTTTTATCCAAAGCGACGTACACATGAGATTTTAATACAACACAAGCAAGGTTCTAGTCAGGAGAGAACAACGAGAGTAATGGCCATAAAGCTAAGTTCTGGTCCAACAGGACATAGGTGCTACGAGGCAGTGCTACGAGGCAGATAAAGAGTTTTGGGTTTTTTTGGATTACACAGTCCATCAGGTGAGAAGGTGTTTGCTAAAGAGCTGGGTCTTTAGCCTTTTCTTAAAGATTGAGAGGGACTCTGCGGATGGAATGGAGTTTGGTAACTCGTTCCACCACCGGGGAACCACAGAAGAAGAGTCTGGCTAGAGACTTAGGGCCTTGTTGTGGTGGCAGCACCAGGCGCCGTTCCTGCGCAGAGCGTAGTGAGCGGGAGGGAGCGTAGACCTGAATGAGGGAGTTCAGGTAGGTCAGAGCCGTTTTGGTTGCCGCTTTGTAGGCGAGCATCAAGGACTTGAACTTGAAGCGGGCGGCGACTGGGAGCCAGTGGAGGGATATGAACAGCGGAGTGACATGTGCTCTTTTGGGCTGGTTGAAGACCAGACGCGCCGCCGCGTTCTGGATCATCTGCAGAGGTTTGAGCGTACATGCTGGGAGCCCTGCCAGTAAGGAGTTGCAGTAGTCAGGGTGTGATATTACAAGCGCCTCAGCTCATGCTCAGACAGGTAGGGTCTGATCTTTCTGATGTTGTACAGGGCAAATCGGCATGACCGAGCAACAGAAGCCACATGCTCCTTGAAGGTTAGTAATACAGAATGTCTGAGGCCTTGATCACATAGAAGGCTTATTAGATGGCTGCACCTTTTTTTCAGGCATTTTCAATGATTTGGTCATGGCAGGCACGTAGGTCCTCCAGACTATGCGCCTGGGGTTTTGGATGCTGTTTTGGACGTTTTGGGGTGCTGCTCTTGGCTCCAAGTTGACATGTCAAGTTGAACCGCACATTGCATCAATTAAAAAATAGTCATTGAAACAGGCTCTATCTAGGTTGCCTGATATTCAGACTAAATGGCCATTTCGTTCCCACTCCATTATTCAGCCTGTCATTGCCTTGGGGGGGGGGGGATGCACATTGCTATGCTCCATGTTGCATAGCGATGTGCACTAGTCCAGAACACAGGAACTTCTTCCTGTACTTACTTTCTTGCTCCCGCCCCAGACACATCTGACCAATAAGCGGAGTGAAGGTTCTCACGTGGTTTGTAGTGATGCATTTTTGGATTTTTCTCCGTGTGAAAAGAAACCGAACCAAGGGGAAAACGCTCCAAGTTTACAAACTCATCAACTGATTCGGACCAGAGCAAACAAACAATAGGTGTGAAAACGCCCTTAGCTACAGCAGCAGCCTCTGTGGGCTACACCAGCACTCCAAAGACCTACGGTGTAGCTACGGCAACGCGTCAATGCAGAAGTATAAATTGGCCTTTAGACATAACTGGCCTGACAATTTTTCCAAAACTTGCTACAGTGGTAGAAGGGCAGCCCAAGTGGCCACTGAACAAATATAGTGCTGATTAGCCAAGTAGTGTTTTTTAACAGGCACATCTCATGTGCCATTTCAGATACACGGTAAGGTGACCAATGGGCTGAACTCCCACATAGTTGTAGTAGTCATTTAACCCTAAACGCAAGTTCTAACCCTAAACTAACATTAACCCATACCCTAATGTAAACCTATTTCTAACCCTAAACTATCCCCTTGTAGAAATTAGGACCGGCCAAAATCACTTTGGGGGATTTTCCTAATCTTTCTATCCTTTGGTCCTCACAAAGATAGAAATACAAGATCACACAGACACACAGACACACACACACACACCCACACACCAGAGTGAGACACCTTTCCATTTGTCCATTCCACTGACATTGTAACCAAACAAGTCAGACGTCATGGGTTCGTAGGCTAACACAAACAAAAAAAAAAAAACACAAAAAAAAAACAAGGTCTTCATATTTGTGAGCCAGCTCCCATTGTTCACCTAATAGAGCCAGCTGCCACTAACACACAGACACTGTCAGACACATTGTACCCCTGTCACTGCACAGGTGAAGTTGCTACTGTGTAATTCTGTGTATGTGGGTGTATTTGTATGAAAACACACACACTGACACCAACGATGAGGTGTTCAACATCAGGAAATTCAAGCTTGGTTGGAACATTTAGACTTGTTTTCCATGAATGAATAGGATTACTAGGAAACATATTCTATATGTGGCAACAAACTCAGAACCTGCAAGTCATCCTCACTTCCTCTTCTCTCTGTACTCACACAAACAAAGGAGCTAAAGTGCCTCCTTAACATTGATTTAACACTATGATCATTAAATTATGACACAAAATACACCGAAGAGCAGCTTAAACTGGGTGCTGAATCCTCAAAAAATACAAGAAAAAGATAATTCCTCTTCTATGGGACATTCTTATTGCATCAATATTCTTATTGCTTCAATACCAAATAATGTACCTTAACTCACCCAAACTGATGGTGGTGATGGCTGTTGAAATGTCTAGCTACTGATGATTTCACATCTTGATTACCAATAGAACATTTGTGCGTGTGTGTGTATGTGCGGGGGGGGGGGGGGGGGGGGGGGTATTTTGCATTCTAAATTTGGGAAGAAATCAGGACTGTATTGATGTAGGCCTTACAAAATGAGCATATTACTGATGATGACTATAAATACATGTTACCAGGGCTGGAAAAATAATAGTAACAATATCATGATTTTTTCTGTATAGCAGCTTTTCAAAAACAGTTTACAAAGTGCAAAAACAACACATAGAAAACAGGACAATAATAAATTAATCAATAATAAATAAATAACTAAGAATTGTTAAGGAAAGCAATTTTACAGAGATTCACGTCCAGTTCTTATACCAGTTCTTCAGAGTGCCAAAAAGACCTGTATTTACACCATCATTTAGTGCAAATCTTAACTACAGCTGATTGATTTGCAACAAATAATGGTGTATAGGTCTTTTTATTCAGTGTGATTGTTTGGCTGTTTTTGTTGTGGAACTCTAAAGAACAGGTCTCCATTGACTTCAGTTGTTTTGGAGAAGGCTGCTACCAAGTTGTGCTGGCAACCTCCCTGTGTGTTATATGGACTAACAAATTCCACCTGTGTTTCATCTGGCATGAGGGGGAGTAGATGATGACAGCATTTTCATTTTTTGGGTGAACTATTCCTTTAATATGGCTTTCAATTGAGTTTTAGTGTCCCATGATGGTCTAAATGCTGTTTCAGAGGCTTTTCCACCGTGACAAGAATAAAACTCTGGCTGAAACACTCAATAATCAAAATTATACAATTTAAAGATACTGAATATTGCCACAAAATATCAGCAACTGGCAACTTCCAAAATTATCAGTATCGGCCTGCCGAAACCCATATCGGTTGGATTCTAATTAGTAGGTGAAGCATCAACACAGTGACGTTAAACTATTACATGAATGCTAGAAGTGTAAATACCTGGCTGAGTCACTTCCAATGCTTATCTAAGATATTATTATAAACCTTGATTGTGAATTTAGACAATGCAACCACTTTAATTGTCACTTAGTCTAGTTATGTTTGTCTCTCTGTCACTGTCTGCTACACATGGGTGTAGGGTGGCGGCACATGCACAGTGGACACACACATACTTATGAATTACTATGCTTGTGAGGACCTTCATTGACTGAATTTGTTCCCAAACCCCTACACCTTACCTTTAAGTGACCTTAATCTTAACCCTAACCCTAACTAAACTTATTCAGACTTATAATCTTAACCCTACACCCAAATCCTAAACTTTAAACTAGCCCCTTAAAGAAGTGAAGATCGGACAAATATCCTCACTTGAGCGGGTTTTTCCTCATATTTCTGTCCTTGTCTGGACATTTGTTGCTAAGACGTATACAAATACAAGAACACACACACACACACACAGACAAACAGATGCACGCACACTCCCAGCTGCAGTACAGGTATTGCCAGTTTCCCAGCAGTTGACTGGGTATGGTATGCAAAGTGAAAAAAAAACCTCAACATGGTGATCATAGCTGTGATAGAGAAGAAGTAACTTTCAAGTAGCTTTCATTCAGTTACGGGCTATGGCTCTCACACTAAAAAGCACCGTCACCAGGAACTGGTGTGGGAGAGTGTGTACCTTTCATGTCTAAAAAAAAAAAAAAGTCCCTTCCGTTCTCCTCCTCTTTCTTTTTCTAGAATTTTTCTTTTACATATTGCAATGCCAGTAACCTGACCATGCCATTCCTTATTTTGGGTTGCTTGTAATTTTTGTTGATTTAGGAACTGAGCTTATTCTACTGATGCATTCACTCAGCTAAATGCTTAAAATGTCAATGAGTTTGATCCATATTAAAATAAAAAAAAATGAACCAATCAATCAATTAACATAATGGCCGGATTTGAATACTGTATGTACAGTAAGTGCAAGGTCTGCAACTCTGAAATGTATTGAAATTCTATAGTAAAGCTTACACATCCTTGAATGCTTTAGTACAGGCAATTTAAATACTTTAAGCTGACTGTATTGTTGCAGAAAATATTCTGTTGATATTCTGTAGATTTGGATCAAGGAAATCCTTCAGGGTTATCAATAAACATGCTGAGTTCCAGTTCTGGTTCTGGTTCAGTTTGTAGCTGAGTACCTTTATATGTGCACGGAGAGAACAGAGATACAAGCTGGTGGCAGGTTCTTTGCTCTCTGACTAGAGAAACAGAAAAAATGATATAAGTATGAGACAAGGAGTGTGTAGGGAGGGGGTACTGGTCCTGTCTTATCAGTCCTGTGTCCCTGACTGTCTTCTGGAGACAGGAACGGAGCACTAAGATCTGTAACCAAGTTGCATGAAGGATTCAGTAGTTTTCCACTCTTTAAAGAAAGAATGATATACTTAATGCATATAAATGATTAAAACGTCATTTCTTCTACATGTATTAACAAGGAAATTCCACTATATAGTACACACATACAATATATTGCCGGTGTCAATTTTGACGTTTTTGTTTTCTTACCTGAATTGAAAGTTGGGTTATTTGTGTAAGTGATTGTCACAAACCTTTGTCCTTTGAAACCTTTTAAAAATCCTACTGTATCATTTCAAAAAATAAACGGGCATCAGTGGGAAAACAAGCCGTCTTTTCATCCTTCCAGGAAAACATCATATTGCTCATTACAGATCGGTCAGTTCGGACAAGTGAAGATCTACTATAGTTGGCTGTAGGGACGCCCCAACTAATAACTAATGAGGCACACATTTAATCTTTTTTCTCTTTGTCGTTCTCTTTCAACACTCTTACGGTTTCCCACTCTCATCACATCTGTGTGTCTAGTTTGGGGCCACACACATTTATATGTTAAAAAATCAGTAATGGGAGATAAAGATTGAGTACTGCGAAGGTGAAAAAGCAAAACCGCAATGTAAACAGGCTCCTAATGCTGTTGACAGAGGAGAGCGTTTTCCCATAGCGCCCCTGTTTGAGTGCCTGCCTCATTATTTTTTTTGCTTTCCATTCCTCTAATAAGGCTTATCTCACACTTCTTTGTGAGTTCTACTTTTCTACGCGAGCTTATCTCCACTTGTCCGCCGAGACCCTTGAAGTGGCCCTTTCTCATTCCCACATACTACATACAAGCATGTGCTTCTAATGGTAAAAAAAATAGGAATTATCTAATGCTAACACTATATATACATTGTGGGGCAGCTTGAACCTTTTAATACAGAATAGGACTTATCTAATGCGAGTGATGAATGATAGCATTACGTACCAATGTTTGACACTGCTTTCTAACTGCTAATGATGAGATAAGTCAAGTGACAACAGTGGAGAACAGTGGTTCTCAACGTGGGGTCCGGGGACCACCAGGGGTCCTTGAGGGCATTCCGGGGGGTCCCCAGCAAATTGATGAATTGTTCAACTTCATTATTTTGTCATTTTAGAATGACTTTTTTGATCATAGTTTCACTGTTATCTCTCTGCCTACAGTACAGATAGTCATGGAATTCTGGACAAAATCATATCTGACAATAAAAATATTCTGAGATTTGACAAAATCTCATCAAATGGGGGTCCGTGGCCCTAATGTGGACTAAATTAGGGGTCCTCGATATGAAAAAGGTTGAGAACCACTGGTGTAGAAAAGGCTTTTGCTTATCACAGATGTATAATAGATTGCTTTTTCAGTCGATTAGCATGGACCAGACAGTTATTCCCAGCCAATTCCCAGCTATTCACCATTGCTGAAAAGGACAACTTTATAACACTGTAAGGTACAGCATCTGCTATACATATTCCTACTGGTGTTTTAATGTCCTACCTTAGAGTTTAAATGGGTCATACCTGTTCTGTGGACTGCAGAGAGACTTCTGAAGAGATATTATTCCGTTGTTAGTGGTATTTCCAAGACGTCCTGATGGTCTTCTGTCACTCTTTCTACATGCAGTACAATCTTTCTTTCCTATGCACTGTTTTCTCTTCCTGTCAATCCCGGTGTCTCTATTTTCAACTGCTGCATTCCCTTCTTTTTCTTTCCCTCCCTCCCTGTCATGCAAAGCTTATCCAATCCAACCTGCTTGACAGGTGTAGCCGCTCAGGTATGCCTTTTTAAAGCGTTCGCTTCCCCTCTCTCTCTCTCTCTCTCTCTCTACATGCCTCTCTTTCTCACCTTTGACTGCATTCTCTCTCTTTTTGCCTGTTTGCCCCCATCCCCCCCCCCCCCGCACATACACATAAATACACCTTTAATACTCTCTCCCTCCTTTCCTCCTTCCTCACTTCTTTTAATTAATATAAGTGAGTGTAGGTAAATCCATATGCGTGTATGAAGCTATGTATGTACATATAAATATGTGTGCATACATGTGTGTATATGTATGTATGTGTATATATGGATGAATATGTAATTACTTGTGTTTTTTTCTTTTTTTTTCTTTCTTTCCTTCTGTTTGTATCACCAGGTGTATAAAATACCAAAAATGAAAATAATAATAATAATAATAATAATTGCAAGGACATGAAAATATACTGGACATTTTGTGGTTGTACTGATTTATGAATTAATTGCAATAAAAGTATGGAAAAAAATACACCTTCAGTACTCTGTCACTCCTTTCCTCCTTCCTCACTTCTTTCCATCTGCAGGCCATCATATCGTGTCTCTCCAGTCAGTCATTAAATAATATACGTAATAATCTCTTTTTATCTATTTTTATTGTTAGATATGATTTTGTCCAGAATTACATGACTATCTGTATTGTAGGTAGAGAGATAACAGAGAAACATCAACACAGTCACTCTTCTACATTCTATAATTGTGTTAACTTCTTGTAAATGAAGTTAGAACGATTCATCAATTTGCTGGGGACCCCCTGGGACCCCCTCAAGGACCCCTGGAGGTCCCCGGACCCCACGTTGAGAACCACTGATTTAGAGTGCCTAGGACACTGTGCATACAGCTCAAGAGTTTACTTTTTTCTCACTGGAGGTTTTCAATCTTAGAGCTAGTATTCTCTCTGCAGGCCATCATATAGTGTATCTCCAATCAGCAGAGGTGGTAGAAGTACACAAATTCCTTACTCGAGTAAAAGTGCAAATAAGTATAAAGTATAAAAGTACATGGTCTTAAATTTACTTAAAGTATAAAAGTAAAAGTCGTTCTCCAAAAGTCATTTCTAATGTTCTAAACTGGTTTTCTGTTGAGCGTTCCTCTGAATCCCAGATGAGAAAGAGTCTGCAGCTCAAATCACAAACGTTAATCCTAGCAGCTGAATTCACTAACGTTAATTTTGTAGAATTTTGTAAAATGTAGAAAATCAGTTGATGATTTCCCGAGAGTAACGAGTCTGTTTTGAAAATGTAGTGAGTAGAAAGTACAGATTTTTCTTTTGAAATGTAGTGAGTAAAAGTAAAATGTCTTTCAGGGAAAGAAAAACTTAAAGTAAAGTACAGATACTTGAAAATCCTACTTAAGTACAGTAATGAAGTATTTTTACTTTGTTACATCCCACCTCTGCCAATTAGTCATTAAATAATTAAATAATAACCTGTGACATTTTCCTATCACTAAATGTCTGCTACTCTCTACCATTGCTTTAATACAATAGTGATCAACCTATAGCCAGTTCATGAAAGCTTTTACATTGTTGTCAACCTCTCAGTCCCTCCAATAAGGTCGTGGAGTCACACTGGATCGACCCGAGAAAGGACTAACTATTACCAGGTATAGTATAGATGCTGCAAGAGACTGCTGTAAATGCTGCAATCCCTCAACAGCCGGCTGGCTAAACTTGAAATTCTGGGTGTAATGATGAAGGAAATCAGCGATCTAAAGGCAAGTTTGGAAAACAGCCAACCAAAAAGAACTGCCAGCTTGTTTTGGGATTGGAGGAGAAGAGGACAAGGAGGAGAGGAAAGCAGAACCATCCCTATTCTCCCGCTGGATGCTGTGCGTAAGCATGGTCAGAGCTGTGCTTAAATTCACACACGTTTAAGTGCAAGTTGACTAATTCCACACTTTGCATATAAATGATCGTACGCACTAGAGGTGTAACGACTTAAGTTGCACCGTGAGGAACATTAATGTACCATATAGGAATATTTACGTCACTTTTTTTGAGAGTATACTGTCACCAAATAGAAGTTTCTCAGTGGCTCCATCGATAGCCTCATCTACAACATTTATTAAGCGACAGTGGTTCATGTATCCTCTAATTTGTTTACCGACATGCTGATTAATAACTATAGTAAGCAAAATTTTGCTATTTATATACACTGGCTAAAATACAGAACCTTTTCACCCCTAGTACGCCCCCATTAGGCACAAATCTGTGCGTATGCATTGATGATAAATGAGGGCCCTGGACTCAAAGTATGGATATAAAGTTCAGCTTACCCCATACAAAACAAGACTCAGCAGTTGGCAATAACAATATAATCTTTATTGATTATCACGCATGTACACAAAACTCATAGAATGGCCGTAAAAGCTAACTTGGTTCATAAACCTTTACACCAATTGAGTAAACTACGTGGGTGCAAGCTGAGTAAACTACAAATACCAATATTAGGATCAAATAAACATGGGATACTTACTGAAGCAGGCCATAATATAATCTTTACTATTAAGCTACATACACAAAGCTCAGCTCAGTAAAAGTAAAAGCAAGAAATCACTCCAACCTGGGAATTAATATACAACAACAATTGTTACGAACCAAATGAACAAATCTGTAATGCCAATTGAGGCATTAAGACCAAGGCAACATATAATGCATACTAAGGATATTAGCTTATAACTAAAATAAAATGATATCTTAATTTGAAGTAGAGGCTGCAAGTTATCAAAATACTCCCAGTCACTATTAAAGAGCTACTAGTAACAGCAGAATAGTCAAAAGTAAGAGAATAATTAGAATAAAGCTAGTGATTAATTCATGGGTACTAGTAACTAATGCATAATAGAAGAATAGAAGAGTAGAATTGAATTAGAAATTAGTACTAAATAAAATAATTACTAGTGAGTAATGAAAAGTGTATCTAAAATGTGTAGCCTCATAGGATTCAATTAAAAAACAACATTTTTACATTTTTACTAGTGAGAAGATTAAATTAGTAACTAGTAACTAAGAATAAGTATTAGTGTTTATTAAACTATACTAGTAAAAATAGAAAAGTGACTAATAAAAAGCACTGGTACCTATTAAATTAGAACTAGAAGCTATTATATAGCAACTTCTAAAATTAATAGCAACTAATAATTGGCAAAATAGGGACTACTGACTAAATACCCACTATATACTGACTAAATAACCACTAGTGGCTAATTGTTGGTCACTAGTGTATGTTAGGGAATAAATTATACAGCCTGCCAAAAGGAAAAAGTCATGGCGGGTCAACAGATAGTCGGTGCCACCTGATAAAAGCCACCTAGTGGTCAGAGTAAAAAGTAGATTTAAATGTGAAGAAACTATAGCCTGTGTCCATGCAGTATGTTAAAGTTGTACACTTTGGTAGCCCCAAGTGGCAGTGGGAAATAACTGTAGCAGTGGAAAATTAAAAAATTAAAAAATTGACAGTTTGAAAGATTTCAATACCCATAAATCATGTAACTGCACACTCATCTAACCTTTTTTTTTTTTTCTTCTTAGTGGCAGTTGGGGGTGAAGATGGATTTGTCAATTTATGTGGGTAAAGAAACTTTCCCACTAGTGACCATACCTGACACCTGAAATTAACAGGGTGAAACTATGGGGTCTCAATTAGTGGAGAATGGAATGCTCTTTGTTGTAGCCCCAGGTTATGATTGAGACTGGGGTATTTTTTACAGTGCAGCTTTAACACACTGTATGACTATCTATGAAAAGACAAAATAAGTTAAATTATAGCTGCCCTAATTACTTCCCCCTGCCTCTTTTGCATGGCAGCTTCCCAGCCCTGTGGAGGAAGAGCAGAGCCTGGAATGAACTTCCAAAAGTGGACAACGTGAACGCTACAGGGACAACCTCACCAACGAGGACACTGTATTCAAGAACTCTGCGGAGAGGAGCCACAAAGACGAACGGCACTATGTTAAAAAACAACATGGCCAACACAATGCAGATGATCTTGACAGCTCTCATCTTCTGCTGGTTCCCTTCCTTCTTCTCTTGTTCATTTCGCATCCCTCCATCCCCTGGGCCAGGCCGTCTAAGGATCCTGAGGATGGACAGACTGCAGAAGAGTTCAATGAAGAGGGCAGGAACCAGGAGAGCAAATTAACAAATGGAAAGTGCAATGATATTTAGTGGCTTTAAGGAATTGGTCAATCCTGCACCTGCAAAACACCAAAAAGAATAACAGTTAGGGCAGACAAATGACAAACAAAAATAGAATAGGACAAATATGTTCAATAATCAGATCATTTAGGTGTTTCTTTAGTAGTGTCCCGTTGTATTAAAAAAACAGGTTTAAAGTCCAAATGACAGTCACTGACTTATATTCACAAACTCAGAAACTAACGTACTTTCTCTTAGCTTACCTATGACCACCAGCCAGATTGCAGCAAGACATGCAACTCTATACCTTATTTGTTTGTACCTGTAGGGGTAAAGGGACATGTTTCTTGCTCAGTGAATTTACAATGAACAGATACATTACAGAATTTCACTGAGTCCAGACACTAGGACACTAGTAGTAGTAGTAGTTTTCCAAAATGTATGTACATAGAAATAAATAAATAACAATAAGGCATTAATTGAAACGGAAAACAAAAACATTGACCGAAAAGGTGTAGGCTGAAGCTTTAGCTTATTATGCCTGCCCTTTTTACATGACATTCTAAGACAAAACGAAACAGAAGCAAAAACAAAAACATAAACAAACAAAAACAAAAACAAAAAGTTCCAAACGTTTCATACACAATAATGATCATACCTCAGTTTTATATTTATTTACCACCTCATTTTTCTTTTTAAATGTAAATTTGCAAATTGAACTACACATTTTTAATTCGTTGTCACAACTATCTATTTTTTTATATTTGTCCTTACCCTTGTTTTTTTAAACATACTTATTCCCCTAAGTTCATACTGGCTCTCTCTAATTTCAAACAACCTCTGAATAAAGTTAGGAAGCAAATTATTTTGTGCTTTGTACATTATCTGTGCAGTTTTAACTAGATCACAAAATTTAAAGCATGTAAGTTAGTAAACAGCGCGTTGGTTGGTTCATAATAATCCAATCGATTTACAATTCTTATAGCTCTCTTCTGTAGCATGAAAATTGGATTAGTATTGGTTTTCTATGTGTTTCCCCATACCTCCACACAGTAGGTAATGTATGGAACTATGAGAGAACAATACAGTATAGTGAGTTCTGATTCAAGATATCTTTAGTTTTATATAATATTGCAAACACTATGTGTCTTTTCAGGAACTGAAGAGTTTGGCTGGTCTTTGTGCCAGGTGATGTCACCACCTGTTGTACTCTATAGAAGGTGACATCACCTGGCACAAACACCAGCCAATAGCAGATGACCAGTTCAGTACCCTACTTTTCACCATTAGGTGTCAGATAGACAGATTTGGGTTTGGGGTTTTGTTACTCTTTAAATGTATATGTTGTGAACTAAACTGTAAATCATGTGTATAGTGAGCTGGATTTGTACGTTTACCTGTGATAAAGTGAGTGCAGTAAATGCGATGGTTTCTGATCTCCCATCTTTCTCTCTTTAGTGCATTTTTGGAACGCGTTTGTCTTAGTCCTTAGAGAACATCCAACCACACCACAACACGAGCCATAGGATTTTTTTAATCCATGACCTCCAGCAATTTTAAGTTGTTTTCAACTTAGAGCTTGCCACTTCTTGCTAGGGTTTTCACTCCTAGCAAGATTTTTTCTACAATTTCTAAATAGAGTGCTAGCGCCTTGGGACTAGCACACACGCACACATGCATGACTAGCACAGGCAGTCAATGCAGTCATGTGTGTGCTAGTCATGCAGTACCATCACACACGCATGATGGTACTGTACCATGGTACTGGTATACCATGGTAAACCATGCCATTGTACTACCATGGTATACCACATTTTATCACACCAGGTATAATAACCCCTCCCTCACTCATCCCGGGATGCTCAGACAAACATAAATTCTGATACAATTTGGAACAGTATGATACATTAATGTACATGTAATATACACATTTAATTTGATGTTGTATGATGTAAAACGGCTTCTTAGTCACTTAGACAACATGCCCCGAAATCAATGTGACAACATGCCCCACCCAGGCATTCCTGACAAAGGCCCCTTCCCTGAGCACACAGCTTCACTAAACCATTCAAATTTATTATCAGGTTATAGCTGACCCTTGCTTTTATGTATCACAATGTATAATTATTTTGATTCCTTTATAAGAAAAAAATGAGATGAAAAA
>NW_027278896.1:0-124826 GCF_046629955.1 Centroberyx affinis
CTTGTCTTTTCCTGACATTGTGTTTCCTGGCTGTAGCCCACCTTGCCTTCTCTGAGCTAGACTAGGACTGACCGATTAAAATCATCCATAACGTAGCCTATTGCTATAGCCTATAGTCTATTCCTATTGCAGAGCCCCCTACCAAACAGACACACATAGCAAGCAGCAACAGGTGAGTTCGATTTGTGTCCCGGCATGTACCTCGATGCACCCAAAGCCGGGCTTCAAAACTGGCTCATGTAAAATAACTAATAAATAATTTTGTATTGATCGACCGCCTTACTGACGGGCACTTCTGCAGGGTGGATACTCGGGGTCATAGTGCATCAAACCTGGAGGGCCTTCCAGTTACAGTCTCCTACCACTAAGACTGCTGGATAAACTACCATTCCACCTATCTTTCAGTATCAATAGGATCCTACTTTTACATGTCATGTATGATCCCAGGAATATTCTGCTATCAACTCCATATTATGTTCTGGACTTGTTTCTGTGGGTGAGTTTGATGCATTTCCGTCTTTCTGAAATAGAACACTGCAGCAGAAAGAGGATGGTTGTAAGTGAACTGTAAATTTGTAAGTAAAGACGTCAACAAGTCTTGCAGTCAGTCCCCATGGATGGAACAAAGTCAGGGAGGAGAGAGTATTGATCAGCTAGCTTCAACATGTGAAACAGCAGTGGTAGCAGTGAGTTGCAGCAACTGAAGCCCTTGTGCTTGACCTTGAGGTGACAAACCTACGCACCACAAATTGTCTAACATTTAAGTTTGTTCTTTTCTAACACAACACACACGCTTTTGTTCCTTTGTCACGCAACAACCAAGGCCACAATGTGCTGAATAGCACTACAAACCTTTGCAGTTGTTTTTTTTTCTTTCCTCTAGCATTGTACCATACAAACTCTGTTGTACAATAATACTACATAGTATATTGAATGATTTGGCAGTATGAAGACAAAAATCCACCTGGCCTTAAATCCATTAACATCAAATCCTGTCATACTGAGTGGGAAGGATTTTTTTAAGAGCACTGGATTAGTTTTATCAAAAGACAGGCGAAATGGTGTAGAAATACATGTTTTTTGTTTGTCTGGACATGATCTGGAGATTGTGTTTCTCCATAATTGCACATATCAGTCAAAGTTTTGCTTCTACAAAGCTCACAGGAGATTGTTCACAAATTTAAGCAATTCTTTAAAATAACTGTCATCTTTGAACAATGGATTTTCCTGTCCGAGAAAAGAACATTTCAACCCGATGTCACTGTTACACAATAACTGGCTTCAATTTGTTACAAAGAGAAAAGTATACCAGTGATTATTTTCCAAACTGTTTTATATTATTATAATATGACATATTATGACAACCGCACTTCAAATATTTCAAATATTTCATACAATTAAATTCTTAAATACTCCTGTTAGACTTTTTTTGCTTTTGTTACAGTACCTGAGCTGTGAGGTTAGAGATTTCCTTGCATGCAAAGATAATAATGATAATATAATAATAATAATACTTTATTTATATAACACTTTTCGAAACAAATGTTACAAAGTGCTTCACACAAACAAATCAAAACAAAAGGTGATAAAAGCAAAGTGAAGATAAAACATAAAACCACAGTCACACCAAGTTCATCAGATAAAATATCAGATAAAACAAGTTTACATTAACATAAATAAATAAATAAATAGATAAATAAATAAATAAATAAGTAAATAAATACATAAATAAAATAAAATAAAACACAAATACAAGGGAGTACAGTTATAGAAAGGCCTTCGGATAAAAATAAATTTCCAGGAGTGTTTTAAAGCAGTGGTTCTCAAACTTTTTCATGTTAAGGACCCCTAAACTGACACAAATTAGACCACGGACCCCCATTTGATAAGATTTTGTCCCAGGGTCCCCCATCTGATAAGATTTTTTCTTTTAGATGTTTTATTACAGAAAGTGTATGAAACCCATGACCAGAATAGTCATACATTCTGTCATTGTGTTACTTATGGATGGAATTATAGTGAAAATAAATGATTCCCCTGGGGGTCCCCGGACCCCACTTTGAGAACCACTGTTTTAAAGGAAGATGCTAATATACTGTACAGCAGCAACTTGATAAAAAGTCCACCTACCTAAAGAGCACAATAGGCACTTTCACTGTGATATGCTTTATTAATCCCCATAGGAGAAATACAGTATGTCTTTGTTCCCTCTCCTCTGGTTGGGGTTCAGCAAGCTGCTGCAGAGTCCCTGGAGTAGGTGGGGAAGCACTCCATCTTGCTCAAGGACACTGCGGCAGCTACGGCCGTATGGGAACCGAACCCGGCCCTCCAGGTGGGGGATGACATCACTAACCACCAGGCTATCCTGCTGCCTGTACTTCATAAACATTATTAGTAGAGGAACTCCTTTCCAAAGCGCTATTCAGCCATCTTTGGGAAAATCATTTACTGCAGTTCATCACTCAACATCTCTAAAACATACTGTAGAGCGGTGGTTCTCAACCTGGGGGTCAGGACCCCCCCAGGGGGTCACAAGATAAATTTGGGGGGTCATGAGATGATTTATGGGATAGGAAAGAAACATGTTTCTACTATACAAATGTATTTTCATGCCCAATTTTTCTGACTTTCTCTAATTTTTTCTTTTTTCTTATGAAATACTGAATAGTTTCCAGCCTCTTGGCCCCCTATGGTAATCAAATGAAATAATCTGAAAAGGGAAAATCATTGTTTGGTTGAATTGTTCATCACTCTGCAGCCTGTGATGGGGGTCGCTTTGTTTTAAGGGGTCACAAGCCAAAAAGGTTTTGTGTGTGTGTGTGTGTGTGTGTGTAGGTGTGTGTGTGTGTGTGTGTGTGTGTGTGTGTGTGTGTATGTATGTGTGTGTGTGTCTGCTTTAGAGGATCCGGTCTGTATATTATAATCATTTGGTTAACCAAGGAATAAAGTTACTTAATTTGTTTTCATTTTGTGCTATTAATCATTTTGTAGGAGCAGGTGTCACATTTTTTCAAATGGATTTTCCAACTTGTTCTTTGTTGTTTCCTTCTCTTACTTTTCTGTAGGAATTGGACATTGGGACTGATAGGAACTGGAAGGGGATTGGCATCTCTCTGCTGGTTATTCTGGTGGTGCTTTCCTTTATCGGACTATCCATTGTTCTTCTGTCAAGAGGTGAGGCTCCCTATAGATCTATTCACAAAAATGAGAATGGAATCACTTGCCTTTCAACAGCCAATCATCACTGATTTCAGAACAGACTGGAAGTCAGCCTGCTTCCATATTTTGTTTTCCTACTGCACTTTAATTTGATTCAAAGCTTTAAGAGAAAACACATTGATTCGATCATTTTCCATAACATTGTATATTGCAAAAAGAGACTGTGTAACACCCTGAATAGATTCACAGACAGTATTTAGGCTTAAATATTAAATAGAGTGACACCACAAACAACACATTGCATGGGTCATTTCATGGCCAATTCACAATATATTAATGTTTATACTGTACTCCTCATCATGGTTACTCATCTTATGTGCTTATACACTGTATCGTGCATACACTCATTTTAAAAATATTTGCTAGCATCTCCTAACCTTTCTATAAAATCAATCAAGATCAAAGATTTTTTCTCATGGCCTAGAATGGTCCAATTAGCTAAAACGCCACTCTGTGTCGTCCTATTAATATACTGCCTGCAGCTTCTCCTCTAACACTGAGTAGAGGACTGACTTTGTGAACTCATACAAAGTTTCTCGGAACTTGTACATCAGTAATGAGCTTTATATCATACAGTGCTATCAGCTCCCACTGGAATTAGAAATTGTTCCAATATCCCCAGTATAATTATCTCGGATAGTGTCACACTCACCTTTCCATCAGTTGTTCCACTTTAGAAAGGTACGCACAGCAAAATTGTCAGCGTTAATTTAACTCTGAGAGTGTGAAAATCAACTCTGTGCCATGTGTTTCCACACCATCAGAGTTAATTTGAGACAGTTTTAGATGGTTTTGAAGAGCTCAATGATTGGAAAAACAACTCTCCAATCAATACTTGTAAACTCAAATTATTGTCACTGAAAAGTCAACTCTTATTAACACTGGAAAATGTTCTGTTTATTGCTGAATCATCCCCCTTTTTCAGTGGCCTTGGTTCCATAAGTACATTTCCGATTCATTTTAGACTTTACAAAGACGATACAAAGACTTTTAAGCTAACTGACCTGGCTACTATCCATGCTCACCTTTGGAGTGGATAACGTTTCTATGGTAACAAGTCCAGTCTCCGATTGGTGGAAATATTTTACAAGGAGTTCAGGAACAAAACACGATTTCTTAACAACAAAGCTGAAATCATATTGATTGATGACTTCTACAGGAACACATATAGCCGTATCACAATCTGATAGTTCATGGTAAGTGTAACTTGTATCGTTAAAATATCATGGCTAATAATCAAATTCCCAATGGGAAAAATGAATTGGAAATCTACTTCCAGAAACCAGTGTTTCAGCTCTATAACCACTGAATTACAGCTTTTAAATAAAGTTATTCCTATGGGTCAGTTTGGTCTGTGTTAGTAAACATTCACAACAGTTTAATGTGTTCCGTCTCATTTATTATGGCTTAATTTGCATTTTTATTTATTCATTGTAATAGATACGTTATCATATGTATTGACCAAAATACACACGTTTTTTGCAGTGAATCAATCTGAGCTTTTTTCCATTTATCAATACTCAGGATATGTTATCCTTTGTGCCATAATCCAAGGTGAACATACACAAGTCCAATAAACAGTATATACTACCATACAAATGAGTACCATTGAAAACATCAGGCTATGTCATCATAAATCTACAGCACCATAAGACAGGCAGCAACATTCACCAGCTTCTAGCTTTCGGGGTGAGTGAGTGTAGGCAAGGCAAGGCTATCAAGAGGGCACCGTCCTTCACCAATCTAATAATTACTTGCTGACAATTTGTGCAGATGGAAATCTAAAACAAAAAAAGAAAGAAGACAAAGCAGGGACTGTATAGGAAGATGTTTGGAAGGGAGTCAGTGCAGTGTCAAAGCTGATGAAAGCTGGCTTTAATGTTTGTGAAGTACTCCTGATTACCACTCAATGGTAATTCTGGTTTCCCAATTATTTATGGTAAGATACAACTTTGTGCTATATACAGTATATCCTGTCCTACACTGCTATATCTCCAATTCAATCAACAAATGCATCAAATGGCAACAAATGCATCCTAATTTTTTTTGATGCAGAGTAACTAACATTCAGTTTGATAACTGATTGATTGTAGTTAGGTTATTTAATGTGTTCATGATTTATTTTCCGTTTCCCCCTGTAGATGACGGTGGTAAATCCTTTGGCTCTCAGCTGACTCTGGATGACCTCTTTCAAAGAAACTTCCAAGTGCATGATCCTGATGCAAAGTGGATCAATGGTATGTGCAGTATGTCAAAGGTCTGGGCTTGAAATGGCTTCAGACTTTACAGTATAAATTCTGAGATTATATTGTTTGAAACGTTGTCAGCCACCTTCATGTTTACAGTCTTTGAGTTTGTTTTTCTAAAAAAGCAGTTCAGTTTACACTGAACAATGCAGTGGTCACACAGAGGAGAAGGAAGAACAGGACCGTGTCTTCCATACCAAGAGCAGTAAATGTTCATTGTTTTAAATGTAATTTAATGTGAAAGGCACTGCATTTTTAATATAGACTTTAATAAACTAATTTCAGATGCCAGTGTTTTCAGATGCCAGTGATATTTTGAAAGCAGCCACACTGCCAAGCATTTCATTTTTCTTTTTTCCCCCACTCTCTTTTCTCCTCCTCTGCTCCTGTATCTGTCCTGTCTGTTCCTACTGCCTGTGCTCTGGAGGCAGAAATAATCTCATTGGTTGAGTTAAATCTCAGTAGACGGAGGTAGCCTGAAGCCCAGTGAAAAGGCACGAGGTAAGAGAGGAGGAAGCTAATATTATGAAACCTACCAAATTGCTACTACCTGGAAAAAAAATGCAAATTTCACCACACTAAGTTATCTAATTAGCCTCGCTGACATTCCAAATTCAAATCAGCCATACTAGCCTATAGCTATCTAGGTAAGCTAGTTAGTTAGCCTGCTGACCTTCCAAGATCATTAATGCCATGGTCAAGAACTAATGAAAAAAGCTAGCTAACTTTGGCTGTTGTGGTTCTTTTGCTCTGCCCACTGAGATTTAACTCAACCAATGAGATTATTTCTGCCTCCAGAGCAGATATGTCTCTGAGAAATATTTGTTTAACTATAGCTTCAATCTGCACTTCATTTTCCCAGCAGGCGACTCTAGTGTCAGCCACTCTCTCATTCTGCCTTCACTGCCTGTGTGTCAAATCTGTTCCTTTTGTCATTCTTTTTCATATTGTATTTGCAAATGTTAACACTCACCGAACTGAATTCAGCCGGTCATTTCTAAGGGCAAGGCTGAAACGGTTTGTGGCTCATCAGAAAGAGGACAAATCTGTACACAAGCCCTAGCGGAGAGATACGCATATAATTTTATATTCAACCGTGTTTACAGCATCACTATAAAGGTTGGAATTTTTGACCAGAAAAATTTGCCCTCTAAATGAAGCAATATCAAAATAATTTCAGTTTATGACAGATGAGTATCCCACCAGTGAAGAAAGGTATTTTTCCTTCTGAAATATTGACAGAAGTATAAACCTTCCAGATCCAATTACTTGAAAGTTTATGACAGCATATATTCTAAAATGAAAAACTCCCAGAGGATGTTTATCAGCCTGAGGTAATCGGCTGACTTACAGTGTAAGCTACTTTTGTCAAGTCAAGGAATGGGAAATGGCACATGTATAATGTAAAATAGAGGTGAAATGAAGAAAATGAGGCAAGAATTGTATGCCCTCAGTATTTTTCTTTCACAGGTTTGCAGCTAGGTAGCTTCAAAATAAGCAGGCGCTTGGTTATAATTAGGGCTACACAGAGGAAATAATGGGGCAAAAGAAAGAGCCATACACTGATTATGAAATACAACAATTCCTGAATCTGCAAACTCATTCTTAACAGCATGCTCAGTCAAGAAATTATCATGAAAAACATATCTCACCTGTTACAATTGCAATATATATAATCTCAAAAGCCCCAAAGTAAACATCAAAGCTTTCAAAGGAAAACAAGGCTATAATTTACCTTGAAAATCTTCAGTAAACAGTAAATCAGTAAACAGTAATAAACAGAAAAACAAATCCAAAAGAGCTTTGATAAGTTGACTGAAAAGTTTATCACTGTAACTTTTAACTTTTCAGACTACTTTGAAGCCGCTCTGTCTTACTATTTTCTCATGCAGAACGCACCGCAGTGAAAAAAGGTTTTTGGATGGCATCATATCTAATAATTACTGACCCAGTATCTTAAAGATCAGCAAGGGATTTCAAGCATTATGGATTTGAAATTTAAGGCTTTAAAGTGAATCTGCGGCAGAGTTAGTAGGAGGGTTTCAGTCTAAAATGTGATTTCAACCATTTGAAAAAAAATTGACACCTACTCTTACAAACTGATTAAAGCAATGAGTCATCTAAAGACGTGTTTGTAAAATAGTCACATTTATGATAGAATAATCTGTGGGTTTTTTTTAAATGCTTACTCATGACACCAGCTGGGATCCAAAATATGGAAAATGGAAATCTACCAACAAGTCCTCCAACTCATACGACCACATAGGTCGTTTGTTCCTACCCTCTAATACAACCCACAGGAGCGTTTCCATAGTGATCTCACAAAATACATGAAATGAACACGACCTCGACGACTCCGCCACAAATTGAATTACGTCCCAAAGGTTGGTTAATGGTTAAATGTAGGCAATTAAAACCACTTTGGTTACATTTAGGCAAGTAAAACAAGTTTGGTTAGGGTTAAGGTTATGGTAAAGTTTAGGCAAATAAAACAACTTGGGTTATGGTTATGGTTAAGGAACTAAAATAACTTGGTTAAGGTTAGGAAAATGGTTTGGTCATGGTTAAATAAAAAAATAATAAAAAGTGACTCATGTCCGTTGGAAATGCTGGGAATCGAAACCCGGTCACCGACATTGAAGGCAAACCTATACACCCATCCGCCATCCCCGACCACAACACCCTTACTTTCCACCGTGCTATTTCAATGTTGAGAGAGAAACTTGACAGTCAGGTGACATGGACGCAGACCAACGTAGTGCTAGAGGTCGCTTAACTTTAAAACATAACTATAGGTCATAATAAGCTGCTTGTACAAACGACCTATGGGGTCATTTTTTTGGGGGAGGACAGTCCATGACTAAGACTAAGAGTTATATTTCATTTGACAGCATAGCTTTGGCAGCAGAAGTAAGTAGTCATACACCGTTCTTAGCCTTTGACGTGACTGTGTTACATAATTAAGCTCACTGCTTGCTGGTACAACTCTTTTTCTGAACAGCTGAGCAGGCTGTTTCAAGCCAGGAGGGTCAGCAGTCCCATTAGCCTCATGCTGTTGACACCAATAGTGAATTATGTTGTGTAATGTTGTGAATTGGGTGTAAGTGTAGCTATGGTACAGAATGGTGTAGTGTAGTACGGTTCTGACGACTGCTGAGAGTGGATGTATGTGTCTAACATCCATGCTTGTTTTCTATGTTGTCAACCAAACAGCACAAGGGAAGGTTAAGGGACAGTTAGATCCTGTGTATTGGTAAATATCTGAAGGGTTAGGGTTAGGGTTAGAAGAATGAAGAATTTCAGGTAGCAAAATTGATCTGATTGATTGATTGGGTATTAAAAGGTACTACCCAAACCCAAAGGATAACGCGTAAAAGCATACTTAGCATGTTTCCAACATGGTCCTTGATGGTATACAAAAATCAGAACAAAACAATACACAAAAATCGGAAGCTGAAATTGATACTAAAATGGATATACACTATATGACCACATGCGATGAACCCAGGGTCATTTATCTTCACAGAAAGCCCATTTTACATCAGAAAGATGATCAAAATGCACATTTTACTCAATATTTAATCCTTCAAACAAAATAATTTATTGGGCCCTATTATGTAATATACCACTTTACCACTCTAAGTGCAAAGATTAATAATCTAATAAACCCCATGTTCCTGCTTTCCCATGTTGGGTCACAGTTACCGTTTGGGAGTGAAACCCTTTATGGACAGTGGGAGAAATCTTTGTCTAGCCTGTCGGTCTCTTTCCTTTGTCTTAAAGACACTCATCCAAGAGACTCCTGTGTGGCAAATATCATGAATAACACATCAAGTACCACTTTTCGTGACAGAGCAGTCTCTTCTTTTGAGGCTCTCTGGCGAACGGTTTGAGTCTGGCTGTTTGTATAGGGGCTGTCAAGCTGTCTCACCCTTCCGTCTTCTGACAGGACTGCTGGGGTTGGCTCCTCTCAGTCACGCTCGGGTTTCCACTCCTGAGAGCCGGACCTTTGCAAATCAACCTGTTCCTCCTGAATGCTGCCTCTCTCACCGCTGCAAGAGCCAAAGCAAAAGTCCTTCAAGTGATCTCAAAAAAAGTTTATTTTATTCTTCTGGTTAGTTCAGAGTTCAGTTCAGTTTTTGTGTGCAGAAGTATAATAAACCCATAAAGGCGGGCATTAAGGAATGCATCAGTTTTTAGAATTGTTCAAAAGGAGTGAATACGATTGAAAAGTCACAATGAAAAAATTTAATACAAAAGAGCATGCTGATGTTACCTTGTTGAAAGATCTCTTTGCTTCTGTCTTCACAGTGATTGTTGAGATGGTTATAGATTTTCTTTAGTCCTTTGTGTCTAAACTTTGTCAGCAGTCACACTCAATGCTTTAACAGTAGAAACAGGTTTGTTTTAGTTGTAAATTTAAACTGAAAAAAAAGGTTTTAATAAAACTGCACAATAACTATGTAACCTTGTGACAACAAGGCTTGTTGGTTACATGTCAGTGTTACTTGTTGGGTAATCATGTCTCGCTGCCTAGGCTTCTGAACACTGCGCCCCCCAGGGTTGTGTCTTATCTCCTCTACTGTACTCTTCATACACAAACAACTGTAGATCACACTCCGAGTCAGTTTTGTTGTATAAGTTTGCTGATGACACCTCTGTGGTGGGTCTAATCACCAACGATGATGAATCAGCCTACCGCAGGGAAGTAGTAGAGCTGGTGAGGTGGTGTGAGGCTAACACCCTGATACTTAAAATCTCAAAAACTAAAGAGCTGGTTGTTGATTTTAAGAAGAAAGTAGGCCACCATCTTCCTCTCTCCATCAATGGTCAAGTTGTAGAGATGGTCTCCTCCTTCCGGTTCCTTGGGACCACTATCCACAAATCCCTATCATGGGATCTTAACACCAGTGTCATAGTCAGTAAAGCCCACCAGCGACTCTACTTCCTGCGGCAGCTGAAGAAGTTCGGGGTCAGTCGGAAAGCCATGACTCACTTCTATAGATCTGCAATTGAGAGTGTGCTCACTTTTTCCATTCTTGTCTGGTATGGCCACACAACCACTCAGGACAAGACTACACTTGAAAAAGTGATAGGCAGAGCATCTAAAATCATTGGTTGTAGTCTTTCCTTGCTTGCATCACTTTATTCCACCAGAATAATCAGGAAGGCTAAAAATATCACCACAGATCCCTCTCATCCGGCATATTACCTCTTTAATCTCCTCCCATCAGGTAGAAGATACAGGAGCATTAAGTGTAGAACATCTTGCTTCAGGGATAGCACCTACCTCAAAGCCATCAGGCATCTGAACTTGCACTGATTATCTCTAAATGCACTTAACCTAGCACTTTAACACGGTATGCACTTTACTACGTGCTGGATAACGTGCTGTTTTCTGGGTAAATGTAAATGCTGTGTGTTGTATATTGCTGTTTGCTGTTTTACTGTGTGTATATTGTGTGCTGCTATTGCATTGTTGTTGTAGGAGTGAACCAAGACAAATTCCTATCAACTATGTTGACATGGCAATAAAATTATTGAATCTTGAATCTTGAATCTTACAGCAATAGCCACATAACCCTAAATTCACAGGTTCAACTTTCTAATAGCCAGATATTAAACCTCTGCCTAACAGTGTTGGGGTCCTTACTTTTCTTAAAACGAATTAATTACTTTACGTGTTACAATACTAGCTACATTACTTTTGCGTTACACCCTAAAACGATTATGCTAGGCTTAGCTAATGATGTACAGCTAAGCCCACATTAGCCAGACACAAAATCTTTGAAGGTTTTTAATAAAGATAGAGCCTACAGCATTACATTCAGACTTTTCAAGTTGTTGGCTCGTTCATATGCTCTACTTGTAGTTCCAATATTTCCGACATGACTTGAAGACAGGATAAGGCAAGGTGAATCTCTCATAGATATTACGCCAATAAAGAGGTTAAAGAGGCTAAAGAATATAACGCAAATAACAAGAGATCAGTATACTGCACACAATTTGCAGTATTTACTGTCTCCTCGGATCACTGATGATACAAGTATTGCTTTATTATTCTCAGTGCAGTCCTGGGCAATATAATGTTTGATCCAATAGTTTTTTTTTCATACATTTTTGGGGAAAAAGTTGTATGTGGTAGGCTACTAGAAAGCATCAGACATTATTGCCATATGATATCTCGGCTCAATTAGTGGCTCTCCAGATGCCTCTTAGTGTGTCTGGTGAGCTACAGAGACACCTGACTGGATGAAGGCTCCAGAGTGGCATTTGTTTGAACACCTGCTTCACTGCCATAGACAACAAACCCTTTTCCCTGCGCTGCCATGCCATTTACGTCAGCACCGTGACAGCTGCTCCAAACTAAAATGCTCAATCAACTCGGGTGACATTGCGGCCTGAGCATCACATTCCTGATTTGTTGGTGCCGCAGTGGGGCGCACAGAGACAACCTGCAGAAAGAAGAGCGTCTTACGATTTCAGGGCGTTTAACAATAGGGGGAAAAAAAGATGGAAATGTATGAAAAAATAGGGTGAAAATGAAACAAACATACAGAAGTTCAGAGCTCCTTTGTACTGTATATTCTCAACACTTAACGTCAACAATTTTAGCAGTTTGGGCTTTGAAATAGTTAAATGTCAGTGGGTTTTGTGTTGCCAAAGACAGTCAGTTGCTGGGTCTCTACTTTCAGTGGCCTCAGTTTGCACTTGAAACACACTGGAAACACTCTAACATCAGTACATAAAGTACATTTTTGACCAAGCTGTGCAAACAAGTTGAATAGAACTGTGCGACAAGTTATTTGGACAAGGACTCCCCTTTAAGAGTCTGCCTCGTCCTCAGAAACAGCCTCTGCTTGCCCATTAGTAAGTCAGTTTGGATCTTAAAGGGGCAATAAGTCAGCTGTCCCATAGCACAAAATGACCATAATGTATCTGCATGGGGTTAATAGGGTTGTTGATCAATGCCAGTGAGTCAACAATTACTTGTCCAGGTGCTGAGGTTTTAGCTTTCAAAAGTCACTTTCTGACATGTACTCTGGTTTGAAACAGAAACTCTCCACCCATTGGAGTTTCAAGACTCTCCCAGTTCCTCCGCCCAACCTTCTCACATTTCTCTACTGCTCAGCGGTGGCCGTCGCAACATATTTTGTTTAGCCAAAAAGCAAATAACAAAGCAGTATTATTATTACAGGATGTTGCAATCATAATATATTAACTCTTCATTACAATTTTCCATTGGATCTCTGCTCTAAATAGCTAGCTCACTCGTGAGGGATGAGGATGTAGCAGGAGATAAGGTCTGTCCATGTTGTTACAATTCCTACTGGTTACTGATAGACATTGACAAAAGTTATAGATTACTCACTTCCACGTAAAAAGCGCTGTGGCTGTATTTTATAATAATAATAATAATAATAATAATAATAATAAACTTTATTTGTATAGCACTTTTCAAAAACAAGTTTACAAAGTGCTTCACAGACATAAAAACAGAAAATACACAGTGCAAATACAAATTAGAATAATTACAATGCAATCAAGAAATAAAAACATAGATAAAAGACAATGAATAAAAATCTTAAGAATAAATAAATGAATAAAAGCATAAAGAAATAAAGAAAACTCTAATTAAAAGCCATAAGAGTTTTAAAAGAGGACACTGAGGTAGCTTGTCTGATTCGCAATGGAAGGTTATTCCACAGTTGTGGAGCCCTTACGGCAAATGCCCCACCGCCCTCTCTCTTAAGCCTTGCCCTGGGGACCGAGAGCAACAGCTGGTCTGCAGATCTTAGAGCATTAACAGGGGTGTAAGGGGTGAGAAGGTCGATAATGTAAGATGGGGCAAGGCCACTCAGTGATTTAAAAACAAGCAATACAATTTTAAAATCAATTCTGAGTACCACGGGTAACCAGTGCAATGAGGCGAGAATAGGGGAAATGTGCTCATATTTTTGAGTTCTTGTAAGAACCCTAGCTGCGGTATTTTGTACAAGTTGGAGGCGGTTGATGGATTTCTGGGGCAGTCCGGCAAATAATGAGTTACCTTGGGAAGCTAAAGTCTGGCTTACAGAATCCCTGAATGCTTTGGGTCCAAACACGATCACTTCAGTTTTGTCATTGTTCAGCAGTAAAAAGTTACTGGACATCCAGGACCTTATGTCTGCAAGACAGGCTGTGAGTGAGGTAATTGAGGAGAGGTCTGATGGATTTATGGATAAATAGATTTGTGTATCGTCCGCATAAAAATGGAAAGAAATGTTGGAGTTGCGGATAACTTGACCCAGTGGTAACACGTAGATGGAGAACAGTAAAGGGCCAAGAATAGACCCTTGAGGAACGCCGCAGGTGATATTTGCATAGCTAGAGAAGACATTCCCAACTGATACAGAGAAGGTTCTGTCACTCAGGTAAGACTTAAACCAGTCTAGAGCAGTCCTAGTCAGGCCTACCCAGTTTTCTAGTTGATCAATTAATATGCCATGATCAACTGTATCAAATGCAGCAGAGAGGTCCAACAACACTAAAACAGTACAACAGCCGGCATCTGAATTCATCCTAATGTCATTTAAGACTTTTAGAAGTGCAGTTTCTGTACTATGTTGAATATGAAAACCGGACTGAAACTTTTCAAAGAGTGAGTGGTCATTCATAAAGGATCTGAGCTGAGAATATACCCCTTTCTCCAGTACTTTGGCAAGAAAGGGTAATTTAGATATGGGTCTAAAATTATTAAGATTGTCAGTGTCAAGGTTGGATTTTTTCAGTAGGGGTTGAACAACAGCCGATTTAAAAATTGGAGGAATAACCCCTGAAGATAAAGACTTGTTAAAAATTGTTAAAATATCTGAAGATAATAGGCAGAAACCTCTTTTAAAAATCTTGTAGGTAAAACATCTAACGGAGAGGAGGAAGATTTCATGCCATTAATCATCCTCAGTAACTCTGACTGAGATACCAGATAAAATGAATAAAAAATCCGATACACCTCACTGTGTGGTAGAGTAAACAAAGATGGCACGATTTGGGCTCGAACGCTGGAAACTTTATCGACAAAAAAGGACCGAAAAGTCTCACATCTCTCAATAGAGGAGTCTTCATTGGAATCGGGCGGGCGGTGGATAAGGGAGTTAATGGTCCTAAATAGCAGCTTGGGGTTGTGAGGATTTGCAGCAATATGTGAGAAGTATTTTGATCTTTCTTCCTTTACAATGTTGTTAAACTCTTTTAAAAGCTGTTTCATGGCATTAAAATTGCACCTTAATTTGGAAGCTTTCCATTCAGCACATCTACACGCCCTTCTAATGCTCCAGACACGGTCATTAACCCATGGTGGTGGTTTCGTCAAAGCAGGACAGGCTTTAGACAATTTAAAGGGAGCTACAGTGTCCAGAGTGGCAGCACATCGTTCCATGAATCTAGTAGCCAGCTCCTCCGCCGAACATGACAAATCTGGCGGATCAAGCTGCTGAGAAGCCTGATAGGTGATACAGAAATTCTCAATGGTCTGTGAAGTGATGGGTCGAAAGTGTCGAGGGCCTCTCAGGTTAGAGACCGCAGGCACAGGAGGAACATTGAAAAGGACAGCAGCATGGTCAGAAACATGCATGTCCCTAGTCTGGAGATTTACTGGACTCAAGCCACATGTAATAATTCAAGTTCAAGTTAATAATTAAATTGAGAGTATGACCGTGTTGATGGGTAGGGCCAGAGACATGCTGAGTACAGTCGAAAGTATGGATAAGATCGAGCAACTTCCGGTTGTTGATGTGGATATTTAAGTCTCCTAATAGTACAACTTTCTCATAGTTAGTGGTAGTGATGGAAAGTAAGTGACCAAATTCTGTCAAAAAGTCGCCTTTTGATTTGGGAGGGCGATATAACAAGCCAAAAAAGACAGTAGGGTGGGAGGTAGTGAATGAGAGTAGCTCAAAAGAAATACAATTGCCAACAGCAATAGGTATACATTTTTGGTCGGCCTTATAAATGACAGCAAGTCCCCCCCCTTGTCCAGATAACCTAGGGCAATTCCAAAATGTATATCCGTGGGGACACGCCTCAATGAGAGGAACATCGGTATCTGACCAAGTTTCAACCAGAAAAATAAAATCTAAATCATGTGAAGAAATAAAATCATTAACAATAAAAGACTTATTGGTGATAGACCTTAAATTCCACAGGCAACCATTTAAAAATGAATTACGAAAACGACTGGCAGACTCAGTTATAGTAATTAGGTCAGATGGAATGCTCCTGTGCCTATAAATACCAGTCCGTTTGTTAGACAGCCTTGCTGTATAATGTGCCGGAATGATTGACTCCTGCGGAGGGAAATCAGACACACCATCTTCATTCTGAAGATTACTAACTGCAGAGTTCACACATAAACATATGGAATTAGGGGAAATAGATAGGGGAGCTATAATAGCGGGTCCTTGCCTGTTATATGCAGTAACTAAATTAGCAGAACTGATCTGACAGGGGCCCGGATCCGGAGGACATCAAATACTGCGGGACCGGTCACCTGAAGAGAGCCAGGGGCTTGACCAGAAGTGGGGAGGTGCATGAGAATGGCTAGGGAGCGGTGGAGCATGTGAGTGCTGTAAACAGTAAGATAAGTTTGCCGTTAGCATGCGAGAGCCAGCTGTATTTGGGTGGAGGCCATCCCTCCAGAAAAGCTGTCTACACTCCCAAAACAAGTTAAAATTGCCAATGAAAGCCACATCGTAATCACTGCAAGCCGATGACAGCCAGGTGTGTAGACTCAGCAGGTGACTGAAGCAGCCCACCCCAAAGTATCCTCTGAGCTAGAATACCTCATGCACAAGTACAACCTCAGGATAAGATGCGACTCTTTCACTGCCTCACCCTCAAAACTCCTCTCCTTGATACTGACTGCTAACAGAACTGCTGGCTCTAATTTTAGAGTCTTTGCTATAGTCTGGCTCTGATGCTCTGATGGTGGACACAGTAAAAACGGTTTTATTAGGTGATTGGGGGAGGTGCCTTGCTCAGGGGCACTTTGGCTAGATGAGCAATGTCAAATCAACAATGAAAATCACCTCAGATGCTTTTTCTGATACTACAATGCAGAACTTGGCCACTTGTTGCACACCTGCATATTGAAATGCATTTAACAGGAAGGTTTTCCTCAGTTGGATAATAGTGTCAACAGTGGCGTAAAACAGGATTTAATTTAATTCTGGGGTTTTAAGAACTATGGCAAGTCCTTGGATAGCTGGGACACTTTTAATCACAGGTGAGATTGCGTGTCACCTTCATCCTCAGAGCCTTTTCTGATGGAAGCGTTGTCAACTCAGTGGGACAATAGTCCTGCTTTCAGAGTACTTTTGCTGTAAAATGTTTTTATAACCATCAATTTGATTAATGTGAGGCATATAAAATATGAAAAAAGGACTGTGTTTTGTTTAACTGCGGGTGGGGATATCTAAAAGACAAGAGCTCTTTTGAGGATCACTCGCATACCCCCGTTAATCACAAGCAATCTATCTGTCTTTCATGTTTATTTTCCTATCATTATACTCCAAAGTATTTTGAGTGTTTACTATTTTATAGCCCTCTTGCCTGAGATTGATGCCTCAGAGCTTATTCGCTGACATTTACATGAGATGGGGACCTTGAAATGATTTAGACCTGTCAAAAGCATTCATGAAATTCAGTCATCCCTGGATTGTAAAGTTGGTTTGGGATTAGATTAGAGTTATTGCAGCCACTCCTGTCATAGTTTCCACTGTCGGAGGTTGAAGTGCAATCTCGTTGAGCCAAGTTGTCACAGATAGATCCTCCTAAATGAGCCTTTGTTGTTTTGTTTATTTCCTTCTCTCTTCTCAAACCCTTCTTCTCTTCAGGGGGCAACACACCGGCAGCCATCCTTTCATCTAATTGTTAGTTTGCCTATTGTCTACTGTGAGGTATTGAGTGTGTATCTGTGTGTGTACTTCACTATTTTCAAAGGACTTCATTTTGTAATCCACTTAACCACTTGCCAGTGTCTCTGATTTACTGTGACCTCTTTTCAACAAATTGCACTTTTCCAGCAACCCTAATTACATTGTGTAGGAAGATGGAGATATTTTGTAGATGACTTAGAAATTTGTAAAAGAAAAAACAAAAAAACAAAAAAAACAAGCCCCATAATAAAATATTCTCCTAATGCAGCCACAGGCCATGCCTTCACATCCTAGTGTGGGACGTGTAAACCTCCACCAAGGCTGAACAATTCTCCATCTTTCTGTTAGACCAAGGCTGACCAATTCTCCAACTTTCTGTTAGACCCAAAGCCATCACTGCTATCACTTCAAGTTAAATTGATTTCTTGACCCTGCAAACACACCCTTGGGATTAGTAGTCAAATCTCTATCTCTATCTCTCTAAAAAACAATAATAGTCTGATGGTCTATCTGTCCAAAATTTAATGGAAACCATCTCCGCAGATAATGACTCAAACCCTCCATATCTGTATTTTTTTCTTTCGTCATCCCTCTGTCTGACCTAGAGGAGGAGATCGTTTTTCGGAGCTGGGATGGAGATATTTTGAAAGCCAACACACACAGCAACGAGACAGACCTCCTACTGAAGAACACCACATTTGTGAGTACTACTACTTACCCTGCAAAAAAAAAAAAAAAAACTTCTCAAAACTTCTCAATTTCCACAAAACAAGTGAGAAATTCTGCCAATGGTTTGCGATAATTCTGCTTATTTCCATCGCAGTTTCACTCATTTCATGAATTTTCTACAGGCAAGTGTCAGTATCTTGGAACAAGGCTGAATACCTGAGTTGTATCAAGAAAATGACACCAGATTCAAGAATAAGTATTGAAATAAGATGATTTGCATTGAAAACAAGTGAAATTATCTTGATTTTTCTCACTTGTTTTAAGAAAAGTAAGATTGAATAGTAATAGTAAGAGTTAATGGTAGATAAAATGACTTGTTAAGATGGATAATTTTTTGCACTGTATTCTTTGGTCTGCATGCCTAATAATTATTCTGGTAGCTTACTTTGCCCTGAGCAGGTATCATCACCCTGATGTACCCTTAGGCTGCTTCAAGTCTCACTGTAACTTTTTACACTGATCGCAGATTGTGAAAAAACTTTTGGGGGATGAAGACCGTTTTACAATTGTACCTTGGAAAAATTAATGAAGAAAACTAAACTGATTTATTGTGAAAAAAGATGTCACCCATCTCTGGTTCTTCCCACAGGCAACGTTTAAGGCCTCTAAGTTTGCTGTTTCTCCAGATCTGAACTTTGTTCTTCTGGGATATGATGTCAAGCAGGTGAGAACCTCTTAATATTCCAGATACATGTATTCCAATATTGTTGTTTGGCTCGGAGCGGCTCATGCTGGAGGTTGACTGTTAATTAACTAAAATAGAGACATGCATGCTAAAAAGTTAAAATGTACAGAGGAAAATATTTTTTTTAGCTTCTTATGCATTACGTCTCTCTCTGTTCTCATATTAGAATCTGTGAGTCGGACTGTGAGCTGCTGAGTCCAACTTTGATCTAACTCTTGATGTAAATGGAATGAAATGAATAGAAGAGTTTGTGAAGCATTTTGTCAGGAGTTGACAATTATGGAATTGCTTGGAATTGCAGTATGCACAATGTTAAGAAGGCAAGCTAATAGTTCAGAGGGAGTGATGCTTGGCTTTTTTTGTCCTTTGGAGTTTAAGGTTACATTACAGCTTTGTCATTAAGGGCTATAATCTTCCTCAGAGAGCAGAGCTGATAGACTTAAAGACATCATAATGTGAATTCTCAAGGCGTACTTGCATATTGATGCTTTGTTGCCCCAGTAAGCATCTGTTTGCTCCGTCATGTCTAGACATAAACTCATTTTATCTCTTGAAGTCGAACTGCAATTCATTTTTAGCTGTGCTATTCAGTATTCTCCCAATAAAACCCTACTATTCTGTAGTATCTTTTTCAAAAAGATACTACAGTATACAGCGGGTGACAGCATCAAGGGCAAATAAGAGAGGCAAGCACCTTTTTAGTCTGTTTGCAACAATGATTTGCTGCGGTGTTGCAGGCTGTTTTGACGCCTGTGTAGCGTCTGTGAATTGTGTGAATTTGTGAGGAAAGGTCATCCTGTGGGTGAATGTCTGTGGAAATGTCATCTTGCAAGTCAGTTGAAGTGGACCAAAAATAGGACCAAGAGAAAGCAAACCCAACACATTGTCCACACTCTTGTGGACCCTGTAACCAATCCTGAAATTAACGTGTGCCACCATGAGAAGTAATGATATAAACAAACAGCTACACACACGGGCAAGCTGTTGTTTTCACCTCTTTTCTAAAGCTTGTTGTCATGTTCAGCTCAAGTCGTAGATTTTCCTTTTTTTAAAACTAGCTCCTCTCCTCTCTCTCCGCCTCCCCTCCCTGAAAAAGATTCTGGTCATGGCGAATCGATGAAGCGAGCGAGTAAACGTTTTCAACTAGTAAACTTGCTACCTATCTCTTCACTTGTCATTGTGGGACATGTGACCTTCAGCGGGAGAAAAATCTGGCAAAGCGAGACTGGTAACGGCGATATTTCTCTGTAGGTACGTTTATTTTAGCCTTTAGCCTTTATGCACCATTTGTCCTAAGGGGCTTCTGTAGCCCAGCAGGTTCGTTGTGTGTGTTTACAAATGTGTTGCGGTTTCTGTCACCCTCTAGTGGGCAGAAAAAATCGGTTAGTGTAGCTTTAATAACTATTATTCATTCATTCATTCATTGATTCATTCATTGATTCATTCATTGATTGATTCATTCATTCATTCATTTTCCATACCCGCTTATTCCTATTCAGGGTCATGTGGGGCTGGAGTCTATCCCAGCATGCACTGGGCAGAAGCAGGGAATCATGCTAGACAGGTTGCCAGTCCATCACAGGGCGAACACAAACACACATCCAGATCATACAGCACAAAAACCTCTAGGCCAATGTTTGAATTTGATGAGGCTTATCGTAAGTTGAATCTGATTGGCTGATTACAGTCTGTTTTCAAACAGAAAGCTAATTTGACATCTATTGCAGCCACTGAAACACAGCACAGTGACCAAAAATTACAAGGGCCTTTTCATCCGCTGTTGAAAGAAGGCACACAGACACATTTTTATTGCAATTCACTGCGAGGTATTTACAGCAAATTTGTCCTCGCTTTGCCTTCATTTCATCAGCAAACAGCTCCTCAAAGCAAAACCTACACATCTGGGAGTGCTTGGTGTTTACAATGCACAAATGAAGCACACTGTGTAGCAGCTTCAAAAGTAAACAAAAGATCAATAATTTAGGCCTAATCACTCTCAACTCAAGTTCATTTAAAATGCCAAAACTGACTGTGAGTGAAAACACCTCTCAAAGATAAACTTTGTATATGGTGTATATATGGAATATGGTATGCACTTTCCATATTTTTCACCATAGAGGCAAAACACAATTTTGGCTCACAGAGAGTGATTTTTCTCGGTGGAGCAGTGTTATATGTGGTGTTATATACTCTGAAACAGTGGTTCAAGGACCCTGACAGGCCCTTGGGGGGGTTCAATGGGTCCTCAGTCAAGTGAGAAATAGGTACATTTTTCTCTCATTTCATTCAAAAGAGGTTAGCACAGTGAGAAAATGTATAAGAATGACTATTCTGATCAGAGGTTTCATTTTCATATCAAAAACCCTATCAAATAAGGGACAGCGGACTAAAACACATCTATCTTTGAAAATCCCTGCTCTATTCTGCTATGCCTATGCAGCAGAAATCAAATGCCTGAATACAAAGTTGCTTATTATGAATATTCAGTCCCCTTATACAATGAGTACAATGAGTCTGATTTCACAATGAATCAGAGGTACATGTGAAAATAAATGTGCCGTATTTCCCGAAGTTTTAGCATGAATTTGGCAGCAGCCTTTCAATAGTTGTATAGCTACAGTGTGCTGGTAGTTTAGACCACCTGCGAACACTGAGTTCAGAAAATAAGGGGGTAACTGGCCTACAGTTAACCATGCGGTGATAATAGTTGGATTGCATTTATGTTTGGGATACTGATTCTAAGGAAGTAACACTCTTCACGTGGATCTCTGGCACACAGGTTTATTTAGACAGCAGACCCACAGCAATTTGACTTACGCATCACATCTGGTTGATTATACCATTTTTTAAATGTTGTTCACACCATTGTGGAGTTATTATTCCCATTCCGTTCCAAGCTCTTTGATAAACTTGCTGTGACAAGCAATTTGACCTGCCCAGTCTGTCACAGTTCATAACCTGACACTTTTGAGATGACAGCAAGTCCTCTTCACATGCAGTACACTGTGCTAATGTAGCAATCGCACTTTAACCACATGAAACACTTGACACATAGAGGTCAAACCACTTTAACTCTCTTGGTGCTAAAGGGTAATTTGAGCAAAAAGCTTTTTGCCCAAAAAGTCTTGTATTCCTTTTACAGTTGTAATTTGGCAAAGTAAAAATTATTTCCCCCGTAAAGAAGAATTAAATCAGGCAAGTCGTTGCAGCTGTTTACCATTGTACCAGCATTTCACACCTAAAACAAGGGGTTTCATATAACATTACAATCTATGTCAGATGTCTCTAGGGTCTTTCACTCATCAGTATGAAACGCAACAATGTGCACAGATTTATACAAGCCCAACAACACATTAAATATTGAGTCACAGTGCACAAAGGCTTTCATTCTTGATCAGTGTGATTTAAGGAGCGAGTAAGAGCTTCTCTATTATGCTTTACTCAAGGCTAGTGCCAACATTTAGTACATTATGTTCTACATTTCTTTGTACCAAACCGATAGTAATCCTCACAGGAACATCAGCCTTTGTTACTTTATCAGCAGTGCCGCTGGAAGCAAAGGTGAAACATAAACTTCAATCATTGTTAATCTCCACCTGTATCATATTTGGTTGCATTTAAACAAAAGCCTGCATAAATTACAGCACGAACTGCAGTTCACCAGTATGACATTTTTAATGTGATACTGCAGTTGCTGTTCATTCATGTGCATCAGACTTATTATTGCTAATATTATTCCCTGGAATATGGCACCATCAAATGTTTTTTCTCTTGTATCGTCAGTGATTTAAGAACAACCATGCAGTGTAATTTTGATGTGGGAATTAGTGCAGCCCAGAATATCCTAGCTGTATTAATATCATGAGAGGAAAATCAGATCCAGTGAACAAGCGAGGAAAAATTAAAGTGTTTTCTGCCTTGGCCCCATGTTTATCATACAAACAAGCTCCCTCTTATTACTTGGGTTGCTTTGCTGCACAATTTTGAATTATTATTCTATAGGTCTATTTGCTTCTTACAACAGTGTATTACAACTCTGAAGGAACCATGCAACAAAGCATTCAATACAATAACTGGTTTCCTTTCACTCTTTTAAAAGAAACCAGTAAACAGGATTGTAACAATGCATTATCTAATAACACTGCATTATGTAATAATCTGCCACATTTTGTAATACACAACCTGAACGCAATATGTAATAAATAACTGTTTGTATATTAGAAATCCACTGCAAATCAGTGTGTTGTTAGGCTATATGCTGTGGTTGTTTTTCACTTAATTACTTAAATACTTAATGTAGTTTTTACTGAACTAATAGTATATTTTTAAAATGAATTTGGAGTCAGTATGATTCATGCTAGAATGCATAAAATAAACATTGTTGTTATAATGTTATAACGATTTTTATGAATGAAGACATCCATTTTAATGCACCATATTATTACATTTTCATCAAAAAAAAAGTGCAACTCCCGTATTTTGTAATAACCACCGCAATATGTAATAATGTATTACAAAATGCGGGGAAATTTATTACATATTGCGTTCAGTCTGTGTATTACAAAATGCGGCAGATTATTACAAAATGTGGGTGTTATTACGTAATGAAGTGAAAATGTATTACATTCTGTCAAGTTATTACATAATGCGGTGTTATTACATAATGCGTTGTTACAAGGATGTAAACAAATGTCTTTGATTGTACGCACATCAGTAGTGTGCATAAAAAACAACTGGGTAGCCATTATGCTGTATTCCATTCACTTGTATTAATAAAGGTTCTGCAACTCAGTCGACAGAGATCAACACACATTGTGAACACAAAGAGGGCACTTTTCTCTTTTTTGTCTGTAACCTTTATTTATCCAGGGAAGGCCTAGGTGAGCATGCATGCTCATTTGCCGCCCTGCTCTGCTTCACATACACACAGATATACTCCGATACACACCTGGGAGCCACCCACTACCACAATTTCTATTGTTTTCAGCTCCACTGAGGCATCTCCGTTGCCAATATACCTTGCATAAAGGTGCAATGAGTAAGATTTTTACTGACCCACACCACAAAATGACAACAACGATTACTTTGCCAGGTGCTGAGATTTCAAAACACACTTTCCAGCCTGTTCTTTGCTTTGCAAGAGAGAGTGTAGTTCCCCCACCACAAACACACACACACACACACACACACATACACACTTACTCGCACACACCTCACCCAACCATGTGCATTTTCAACTGCTGAATGATGGAGGATGGTACTACGAGACAAAACGATTCAGCTACGAAGGCTAAAAAGCCTCGTTCTCAAGCCAAGTCAAGTAAATGTCAAAGCCTTTATTATTACAGTATTTTTCATCGTTATACATTAACTCTTCTCCAAAGGTTTTTGTTGGATCTCTGCTCTAATTAGCTAGCTTACTCATCTCTAATGTGAAAATGTGACTTTATATTTGTGTCAGTTACAGGCCACCGTAATCTGTGCCATGTTGCAATTCCTCGGTCGCCGATAGAGGTCGATAAAAGTCATAAATTACTTAATGCCCCTTTAAGAGCATCTCAGTGGCAGCCTGGCTGGGGATCAGCACTCTGAGCCCCCCAACAGTCCCAGTGCGCCTCACACTAAAATGGCAATATCACAAAACAAACAAGGAGCTTTCTGTTGTGGCCTAGCCACTCCAGTTCTGCTCCACCATTTAACATGGTGTTTACAGAGTGTTGGGGATGGGGGTGGAGGGTTGTTTGTGTGTGCGGAGGGAGTGTGCTCAGACATGATAATCAAAATGATCAGCTCCAGGCAGAGGCTCAACTATTGATCCAGATCGCGTTAGATTTGCACTATTTCAGCTTTTCCTGTTGTTGACCCTGTATTTTTTCCTGTAAGCACAGACCCTGAAAGTGGAATGACTCTCTTCTATGTTGTACATTTCTCAGGCAGAAGTAATTAAAACAATTGCAATGGAACGTACAAGACAAGTACTACTACTAATAACAATAATAATACATTGAGTCGTACTGTAAGAAGCCTACACACACTTATATTTTGAAACATTTTATGCCTCACATGTCTTTTGGAGGGAAATCATTAGCACGTTCTTCTACTTTCAAAAAGCAAGATGGCCCATTACCTGTGAGTACTTAAAATGAGAGTGATGTGGTAATTACTACTGCCTTAGACCTCAAATTTGAAGTAATTTCAACTCTACCTCTAATGGGTCATAAATGTGGAAAAGGTGGGCCTTACAATCAAACTATGAAAGCTTCGGCAATCCAGAAATCCAAAAAGCCAGATTCCTTGCAATGAAAATATCCACTTCTGTTCAGGCAAATGAAAAAGTGGCAATGTTTTTAAAGTTGCACTGAGCAATTACATATCTCTTTTTCTCCAGGAAGTCTTAAATAATTAAATCAAGTCCTGATGGCCATAATTGTGATAAGTCTATGTAATTTAATAAATTTGCAGATTATTCATTAATTTATTATTTACTGTATTTACTAATTTTCTCAGCCTCTCAAGTCTTAGTGCACTAGTAGCAATAATGTCTGTATTCCATGACTTGTTCCCCAATATATTTAGAAAATCACTATGAAAAAAGAATACATTGATTAAAGCAGTGCTGAACTTAAAGCCTACAGTTGGAGTGTCAGCTGATGTTTGTGCAGTGATTGTGCACATTGATTTTGGGCTCCATCATCCTTTGCCAATCGATACAAACTTGCTGTGAGCTTTTGGGTCTGTCAGCTGCTCTTGGCAGTTTGAGAATAACTTTCTGCCAGGCTCAAATTCAGGTCTGCCTGTTGGCTTCATGGCAACCATAATGAACTGATTTGAAGAGGGTAGATAATAAGTGTGACTGTACCGCCTGGCACACACTGGAGGGGAGGTATGAGAAACATTTGACATCTGTTGCAACTTTTTAGACATCCAAATGAAATTAGCACATTTAACAACCTATGTAAATAACTATATCTCCAAGTACTTTCAAATGGTGTAGTGGCATAATTTGTGTTGTATTTACAGATGGTATTTGTATAGATAACCCTAACCCTCAACAGCTCAATAAGGTAGCAGACACACATCTCCTCTACTTAACATATGTTGGTTTCAGAACTTATATATATTGGTTTTGACATATATTTGCAACTGCTTACGAAGCTATATTTATGCGCAAGATACCACATATTTAGTGGTTAGGGTTAGGGCTGTGAATACCTAAAACACATATTATCTGGACATATTTGTATACATATATTACCTACTGTCATTATTATAATGTGGAACGCTGACAATGCATTTGCACAATTTAATATCTTCTATTTGCTCCGTTCTTACCTATTACCTATTATTTGCTGCTGAAATGATCCAATTTCCCCACAGACAGTGTTAAACGTTCATCTAAATTCTGTGCATATATTACAGCAATTGTGGATTCTTTATGCTTGACCATGCAGCTTTTTCAAACTTGGCTTGCCTAGTGGTGATGTTACTCTCATGAACTGTGACATATAGTGATGTATTCAGTGCTTGATTAGAGAAAAATGTCAGTGTTGTTTAAGTTTTTTTTACTCATCTCCATCGTTTCGCTATCATTTCTGACTCCTAGTTATCTCGATGGTAAGTCAATGCATGCAGGTGTCACCTTTTCTTTAGCAGCTGCTCATAATGCTCACTTTATTTAAATGGACACCATCATGAATTGGCTGTGATGGAAAAACCCAAAGCACTCCATTGACTCCTGGGGTTGTCACTCATGAGGCTTTCATTCAGAAATATTAATCCAAGTATCAAGATTATAAAAATGAAATGTTTATAGAAGGATAGGTGGAGAAAAACATATATGTAGTTGTTGAAGCTCTGTAGCAGGGGTACGATGGTTCAAGGCTGGTGTGACAAGTCAGACCCTTGTTTACTTGAGCTCATTTACCCCGTCCATGCACTCCATACTACCTTGGAATAATTTAGAGTCAAGCAAAGCCAGATCCTCATTGAGATTCATTGAAATGCAAAAAAGGCTGGAAAGATAACCTTGCAATAAGTTATCGAGAGTCTGGTGATTGCGTATGTGTGCAGACTTTCAGAGCTCATTGCTCATTAAAAATGTTTGACTACAGATGGAAAAATAGTACTTTGTTAAATGTTTTGATTTGACAATGTACTTTTGCCATGCAGCCTCAAATGGATGGATATGTAGAAAAAGAGCTGCTCTTAAACTATTTGTGTGATATGGCTAAAAATACCAGAATTAAAATTGACAGATTGTATTTCACCTTCATTCATTGTGCCATTTCACATCCAAGGTAATTTAAGTATACTCCATCATCCATTACACTCCATAATTTGAGTACACTGCATCAATGCATCAATGTCAAATTACATTTGGAGCTTTGTAGGTTTCACATGTGGACTCCTGTCTTTTTCTCTGTAATTCTATAATGGCTTTCCCTTAGCGATCGCACTTCTACAATGTTTTAATCCTTCATCGCAGCACCGCAACTCCAGTTCAATATGTTATACAAAATGAGTGCCGTTCTCAAATGCTACATTAAGCCTCTCAGTAAGTCTTGCTGTCCTTTGTGTGTATCTCGTCACAGTTGAGATACGTGATCCGGCCATGCAGCAGAGATAAGGGATTGCGGCCTCTCAGGTGCAGATCTAAAGATAGAAACAGGCTGCGCACACAATCCTGGAAAACTCATTATCATTGCAGCATAGAGAGGGGCATTTGTTAGCTGCTGTCTGTAAAGGACAGAGGCAATTTCAAAGATCACAAGGTCCCTCTGTTGTTGGAACTGCAGAGAAATAAATATAAACTTGTCATATCACCACTTATCCATATTGTCTTTCAAAACAACTGAAAAGTGATTTCCATCCTCAAGCTGGTTGTGAGTGCAAAATTTTCATCACTAACCAAAATTTCAGTGGGGGCTAACGAATGGGTAAAAAGTAATAATAATATCCCGGCTGTTGCCTACAATCCTCAAATTCCATCCCAAATGGTGATGGTATGGTGCTAATCAGAGGCTGCTTTGCATATGCATGACTTTGAAATCATCAGTCATTGAGCCCACCTTGCATTTGACTCACTGTACTGGGATGCAACGTCCGATATCCACGTCAAAAACAATGGGGATAGATCCTCTGCAAACTCTGGTGTAAATGTGATTTTACCTGCTATTTCTTCAGTAGTGTGACAGTTTTGACTCTGTAGACTCTCAGTGTCTATTGGGCCTGGCAGAGCTCGGACTTGAATGTGAGATCACAGGTCCTTGAACAGGTGCAGTAACATACCAAAACTTACTGTAGCGTCCAAGTGTCCCTTTAATGAAACACCTCAAGCGCAGAGGTGTGAACATTCTTCGCCTTCCATCAGCAGCGTTGACTCTGGAAATGCCAACTTGCCAACTCTGCATTGAGTATTTTAAACTATTTGCAGCACTAGAGTCTAACCGTTCTTTACACCGCCTACAATTAACAGTTTACTGAGACTATTGATACCAAATGCATTTGGGTCTGAGTGTCCCTCCAATGTTCCTTTAAAAGAGGAAAAAACCCAAACAGGTTGAATTGTGTAAGTTATAGCATACGTCTAGTTTAAGTATGGATTATTAATTAGCATCATATTGATTCAGATCAGCAGGGTGTGAAATGGCTACAACTAATTTCAGCTGCCTCCACTAACAGCAAGCTAAAGCTAAAAAATGAGCGTACTAACAGTTGAATGATTTTTAAGATTTCTCAGTAAAATTATCAATAGCAATAACCAGGAATAAGCTTACAATGCTATTGCTTTACTGCACTTTGGAGAAAAGTTAACTTGGCCATTCCAGACAGTAATTGTGCCCTTTTTCAACCAGCTTGTCCAGGCTAAACTAAGAAATGCTAACATCAGCTAGATAACCTTTGACAGCCTGTTATCTATCACTACAATATATTAATATTAATTAATATTAATATTCAATCTGGGGATTTTAGTTTCTATCCGAAGAGAAGAGCAGAGTAGGCTAATTTGTTATGTAAAGAAATTCAACTTTGTAGCAAAAACAAAAGAACCACTTTACATTTTGATGGTTTGATAGCAACCATAAGGATCCTGGGTTAAAACACTAGAATTACTTTTCCACACATGGGTACTTTATGTGGAATAACATGGACAAACAATACAAGAGTTGGTTTGACAAAGTTATTCTGTGTGTATGCCAGTTACTCAAAAATGAAGGTCAACTGTCTGTCAACATATGCTGAATTCTTGTCTAACTATGCTTCCTGACACCCTGCATGACGACGCCATTGCAATTGATGCAATTGCAAGTGGTACCAGAAGGTCAGAAATACTATCTGCAGTCCATTAAAAAGGAAAGCGTCATTCCTACTGTAGGCCATGAAGGTATTTATATTCATGACAACTGTGCTGTAGTCAGTCCCAAACTTACTAACAAATGTATTAGAAATATAACACATATTGTTTTGTCTCAACTTGCAGTCTTCTTTTGGAAATACTTTTTAGACAATAACAAGTGGAAATGAACATGGTTATTACCCCAAAAAATTACGACCTTTTCTGGGAGGGAGGGTTGACTTGAAATCTTGATTTTGTTTTTCTTAACTGGAACACATATTATTTGGGGTCATCAATTATTGTCATCAATAAAAAATGTAATTAGATTTAGGAGAAGAATGTAATTAATTTAATTAGAATTAGGTTTAATTAGATTGGAGAAGCTGACAGATTGGCAAAAAACACCAATTGGTAGTGTAACATGATGATCATCCCAGCAGCATTTTTCTTCTTTTGTTTGGTACCAATTAAAAAAGATTGATTGACTTTTCTCCCCCAGACATAATATTTGTGGTTATCATGACACTTGCTTGGCAATTCAGTATTGGTAAATTACTATTCTGTTATTTGAGTATCCCTGTGACCATGAATAATCCAATCAGGGTATCAAGGCACATGTAAGAAACATAATCTGAACAAGATCTTCACCAGAGTATGGCCAATAGTTTGGTATCTCCATCCACGTAAATTTAGTCAATGTCTCCTTGGGCATGTACAGAGTGAACATCAGTTGAGAGGAATGACTGTTGCATTTTCAACCTCAACCAGAACCGATGAATCCTATTAATATTTAATTTTGAATCAATGACTGCATTTCCATGCACAAAGTAACCTATTGCCTTTCGCCTATGGCCCACTGGCCATACTCTGGTTAAGGTCTAATTTGGGTTAAGATGTTTACATGAACCTTTGTCACCCTGCCACTGAGTCTGTCTTTTGCCATGAATAAACCATTTAACAGAATATTCCTGTCCACCTTAGGTGTCCCATCCACAGCTACAGCAGTCCGCCAGCAAAAAAGTATGAAAAGGTTCAGCTGCCACCCACCCTCTGCCTCTTTAACTGGGTTACTTCTAATACAGAGAAAATAAATATTGCTTGTCGCCATGTTTTTCTTGACAAAATGTAGCCACAACAATGTGCGAATATGCACAGACAGCGGAAACTAAAAGTGAAAGGAGTAAGATGTTTCCATGCCACAGTAACCTGTTAAATATCGGAGTTAGCCAGGCATCTTAACTGAGTTTCTCATAATCGGAGTATGAGTTTAACCAGGTTATTCTAACAGTTACATCAGTTTACATGGGTCGACGTAAAACTGGGTTATTTGGGTAACTGGGTTAAGAACGCAATTCTCCCTGCATGTAAACACAGCCAATGACACCTTGTTAGTCAGTCACTTATTGACTTTGGGTATTTCCCTTTGGGTATTTCAGTTGACATTAATCATGTCAAGTAATAACTGCATCAGTGGAGTTCTGAATTGGCTTTAAAGCAGATTCAGTACAGTCCCATGGTGCATGGTGCGTTTGTGGCGATGACATATAGACCTGATTAATTATCAGTTTATGTGAATGTGACCTCAGCTCTCTGGCTCCCTAGTTAATCAGCTGCCTTCATGTCTACTGTGGAGAATACAGTAACATTAGGCTACTTCACTTATTAGTTAACAGCAATTAAACCAGTAGCAGACATAGCTTAAAGCATATTACATACGTAGAAGCACTGCTTATACAGTAAAGTAAAATGCAAGAGTATCGGTTGTCTTATAATAAAAAAAAATATATAAAAGAAATAGCAAGATGTACCAATATATTGCCATAGTCCATGCAAAATAAGAGATGAAGATCCCAGAAGTACACTCGCCCATCATGACAGTTATCTAACTTCATTTGCACACAAAGAGGATTATCAGAGTTTAAAATCACAGCTAATGATTTTTACCACACCCTGATGAAGTTCCATATGACTGAGCTATAGAGGAGTGAAGTGTCTCTCTTCTGGTCTGACTTCAGCTAATTGCATAATTCCAGAGAACAAGGTGTGTTTAGTTTTGAAACAGGTGCTTTGGTAAGCAGGGACAGAGTTGAGCCTTGGTTACAAAGAGTGACTCGATGAGACAAGTGGCACCTGAACCCCATTAACCCTCTCTTGTAGATTCCCCATGGGTTTTATCAGTAGAAAGAGAGGTAGAGAGCTGCTGTGTGTGCCTTTTTATGGTTTTTTTGGGGTAAGTTACTAGTTGTAAAATGAAATAAAACACTTCATTTAGTTGCAAATTGCAATATGTAGCAATACCATATGTCTTCTCTACTGTTAAATTCCATAATCGGATGGCTCAGGACAAACATCTCACTGTCATTGAACTAAGGTGGCTTGATAATGAGGTCTGTGTGGCTGATGGGTTTGAGACAGCTGAGTTTGAAGGAAACTGGTGCTGATCTCCTCCTGAGAGGGTCTGAGCAGATGTGTTCATCATCAAAGTGACAGCCTCAGTCTATGGAGAATAATAGCCTGCCCTTGCACCACCGTCTCCACTTGTCTTATGAATTTATCATAATCGTGCTAGCTCTGTGCTGTAATATATTGCTGCCTCAGTGCTTTCCATGGGATCTATTCTGGTTTCCTTTTGGTCAGCAGCCTTTTTATGCAGATTTTGCTGTGCACTTTCTTCATTTGTATAGGTGTATTTACATAATTACTGAGCTCCTGATTACTAACATGGGCTGCATGGACAAAATGTGCAAGTTTGGGTGCTTCAGCTAATGACACACAGTTTCCATTTTATTAATTAAGGAATGCATTTACATGATGTTGTAGTGTAAACAAAGAGCACTGCACAATTTAACCCCATCACCAGTTGCAAGTGCACTCTGAACACTCGGTCTATGAGAATAATCCATTATTTCAACCTCTGTAAATTGCAAATGACATGTTCTTTAATGGACTACCTTTTTCTTTACCAACCTTCTCCATTTCAAAGCATCAAATGGTCATTAAATGGCCCCTCAATACCACTCAGACCTACTTACTCCCTCTAAACCTACACAGACCCTCCACACACAGGATGTGGACTCCTTGTTATTGCATTTATTCAGAAGAAAAGAGTGGGGGGGGGGGGCAGAGTCTTCTTCTATAACACTCCTTCTCTTTAGAACCAGCTTCCAGCTCAGGGAACCAGACCCTGTCTTTAAAGCAATAGTCCACTTAGTTTTAACATGGGGGTTATGCGGCACGTGACCGCCATGAAAACCAGAATATAAACTACTCACCGAGATCGGATGCAGCTGGACAAGTTTGTAGTGGCGATCAAGGGCCAAATTACCCCATGTTAGAACTAAGTGGAATAGTGCTTTAAGTCAGGACTCAAAACCCATTTATTTAGCATTACAACCTACCTTAACTTATCTAACAAACCACCATCGCACTCATCCTCTATCCTGTCCCTGCCTTTCCTGATGGAAGGCCTCCTATATCCCCCTTGCTATGTTTGACACTTCTTAATTTATGTCTAGAGCACTCTCATATCCATTCTCACACACACACACACACACACACACACACAGACATACTGTACATACACTCACAAAACACACACCCGCAAACAAACACAGTTAAGACCTGTCCTACTCAACGAGTGTGTTGTCTTCTCATGTTAGATGATATCTTTTGATATCTACTTTCGTTTGAAGATATTTTGAGTTTTGAACTCTTGAAATTTTGAAGGTGTGGCCTATAAGCTAAATTGTGATAACTTTGTGATAGATTGTCCAATCATCATGAAACTTGGACTCTTGGACATATATTGAATGAACACGTGTGCAAAGCCATTCAAAGATTGACCAATAGGGGGCGCCACAAATGCCAGAAAACTGTATCTCCTAATACAATTGGTGAAACGGTGCACGAAATTCGGTGCACATGCTCTAGGAACATGTCCTAATCATCATTGGTAAAAGTGGGCTCGGCCTATGACATTTTGGCTTATAACTAAGTTATTGTAATACAATTTCACCAATCACTATAAAACTTGGTATCATATTCGAACCTTGTTTATGTGGAACATGCACACCAAATTCCATACAGATCCGACCAGATTTTGCCCAACAGCAGCACTTTAAGTGTACAGCTAAACACAGTAAAGCCAATACGAAGTTGGATATTGACACGTTTTAACTTGCTATTACATTCTTGATAGCTTGAGCCTTGGCTGTTGAGCCTGATTGCTCAACAGCCAAAACTGACAGAAATCTTAATGGAAAGGTCCACATTTCAGCTCTGGCTGCTGTACTGGCATGAACCCCGCCATTGCCACTAGCAGCTATATTCTTTAACTGTATTTGTATCCTTTGTTGCTCTGTAAAGCACTTTGTGATTAACCTATTTTGTTAAAGGCACTTTAGAATTATATTTGATTTGATTTGATTTGATCTGACTTGGTAACCATGATCCCTGTGTCTGACAGGAGTGACACCAGCCCCTCTGGCTGCTCATCACTCTATTGCTGTACAAAGGATCTTATTTGCACTACAGTTATTAGGGAAGTAAAAAATGAAGAATAAAGAGGCATGAAGCTTATTTTGAAGAATAGGTTAGAGGGCAAACTTTTATTTTCTCCTCCATGACTTGAGAATTTATGAAAGTATGTTGGATGGATACTCTGGAACTTGAAATTACAGTTGCAAGAAGCAGGTGTGGGTGCTGCTGTATCAGCTGTCTACCTTACATAGCATTTATTGAGCTCAGGAGTCCAATATTCAATATCTACATTCTCAAAGGAAAATGTCACTGCTCTGTCCCACCATCTGTAAAACTGACATTTAGAATACAAAAAATGTTTCATACACTTTTCTTTGTTTTGTTTTTTTTCAATAAACTTTTTGACTGGACATAGATTTTAATGTTTCACTCTTGTCAGCCTTCTCATATCTTATCACTCACATTCATCACATACCCTCCACTGCCTTGTCAAGCCTGCTCAAGCTTAAACTTGAGTCACATACTAACAGCAATCAATTCAAGTGTTTGTTTTCGGAGTGGCAGATGAGCGAGGTTAACAGCATCAGGATGATTCAGATGCGAGACGAGCACCAGACAATTCAGTGTCAGGCTGTCAATCACAGAAAAGTATACTGTATTTACTTTTAAAGAAGTAGTGGCATCTTTACTTCCTTGATTTGATGCATATCCTGTTGAAACAGGATGTTGGGGCGGGACATAATGCAGTGAGGGATCATTTAAAAGTCTAAACCAATGGAATATGGGTCAGGGAGAGAAAGGCAGTTTTATGGGAGGGGAGTGGAGGGGTGGGATTGTTAAAAAATCTGATGGTTATATTGGTTAGAAATTTATATTTATGCCTACTGGTGAAGCATGGGGTCATCATGAAAGATACTCTGTTTTCCAGGAAGTAAAAGTAATGGGAGTTCATTTCATGGGGACTTTAAATACTTTCCTGTTAGTGTCGCAACTGTGCGGCAAACGCAACCCATCTGGTACTCTAAGCAGGATAAAACAAACGCTAAGAATTATTTGCAAGTGCTATATTACCCAGGTCTGCTGAAAACACTTTACCATTTCTCTCTACGCACCCCCCCCCCCACCCCCCCTTCAGACACACCAAGGCTGTCTAAAACTGTCTTTTGCTCTGAGAGGCCTATCTCCAGATGTTCAAACACCCTCTCCTCTCATGTGTCACCCATTGTTGACAGCCTTATCAAGGAGTCATCACAGAGCTGTCACCTATCAGGGGGATCTGCCGAGTGCTGTTGAAGTCTTTTTTTTTGAAGAATAAGATGACGAAGAAGAAGAAGAAGAAGAAGAAGAAGAAGAAGGGTCAAGTTACAATGCAATTTCTTCTTTTTTTTGGTCCTGGAGAAATCTCTTGTGCGGCGGAGGGGCGAGTCCAAATTAGGAGTGAAGGCTGGGCGGCGGGTAGATCAGCCAAGCAGACTCCATTCCATGCACAATTGAGCTTTTGTTAAGGGGAATGGAGTGGCTCTACAGTATTTATCAAACCGCTCTGGGGTGAGCTTACTGTAATATTGTTATGCTAATGCTCCAGCTGATTAGCATGCCGAGGCACTCAGGTATTGAACCATTATCTCAACAAATGCTGAAATAAAAGCTTTGTGAATGGATATTCTAGGGTCATTTCTTTGTACAGGGAAAATTATTGGAGGCTGAAAGTGGCGAGGCAAGTTTTGTGTAAATATGTGGTGCAACAGAGTGAAAGTGGTATTAATGTTTGATATTGAAAGTGACTTATTTGGGGAGAAAAATGCAAAGGAATCATAAGTTTGAATGTAGATTAACGATGATGTGAAATTATACAAAGCAAAAAGAAAAGTCTAGCTGATCTAGCTGCTCTACTTTCTACTTTGAGTTTCTCCAACGTAATCACCCCGTTAAGTTCAGTGAGAAAATTAGCATGGCAAATTAGTGATGATGAATTACCCATTAACAGTTTGAAGTGTGCAGGCGGTAGGTGACAACTTTAGGCTTCCTTGCTTGCTCAGGGCCTCAAATTTGAATCAATCACTGAACCTTGCTGAAGTGTTTTGAGGCATAACTGAGTGTCTGCTCAAAATGTATACTTGTAAAATGTATTTTACACTTATTGTATTATGTCAAACTGTTTGTTTGTTCATGGAGATAAACAAAAAGCACTTAAATGTAAGTTGTACTTACGTCAATCATACTGTATGCAGGAAACCAAATCTTATGTTGTCCACACTTGAAGGAAAAATCCATGAAATATTGTTCTCTTTCCACTTGCACTGGAACTTGCAACCAGAAAAACTCACTACGTTATCACTATTCCTCTCTCCACATGCATAGAGAAAACCCTTCTTTGGGGTTGTCAAGTCATTCTGAAACATGAATAACTGAAGTAGAAGTTGACAAGGCAGGTTGAGGCAAAGTGGGTAAATTAAAACAAAAAATAACTCCCAGAAAGCATTGGACATCACTGATTGGTGATATATAACTGTGGAAGAGTATCCAAGTGTGGATTTTTCCTTTAAATTAATAACTATCCAAATTATTCCCTTGTTTATCCTGGCTCTTGTGTTCATACAGTACTTTACTTTGTCATTACTGGGAAAGGACAAATGTCTGTTTATGATGTTTATCAAGATGCACTTGAAAATGACTATGTGCTTTTCTGGTGTTTGGGCTTTAGGTCTATCAGCACTCTTTCCTGGCTTCATACTTGATTTACAACCTGCATACTAGGTGAGTAACAAAAGACTTCAACGTAACAACATAATCCTTGCATAATGAAGTTATTTCTTTCTCACTCTATGGTGCGGCTCTATACACAGTCCTACTTCTGTCCTTTTCAGTACTATGTAACTGAACTATGACAAATGATGTGGCCAGTGATGTATAGCTTAGGACCAAAAGTAACCAGAGAAGTCTGTTTTAAGTTTAGAATAAGTAAGGATTGATGATAAATCATAGTTACAGTCAGTAAAGGTGATGCAGAGTATTTACACTCAAAATCGTTTGAATTGACTATAAATTTGCAGTCAGTGTGGCTGTTCAAAAGACTTAAAAACTGACGTAAATGGTTCTTGGTCTGGTGTGTAACAGCCGATGTGTAATACCTGTTTCATTGTCCTTTTATCAGAGAGGTGCGGGAGCTAAACCCTCCAGAGGTTTCAGACTCAGTCCTGCAGTTCGCCTCCTGGGGCGTTCTTGGCCAACAGCTGGTGAGTCGACTACTGGGTCAGCCAGGGTTTAGGATGCGTTCACCATCATTACCTCAGTAAAACAACGTGTTCACACTAGCGGGTAATTTAATCATGAAAGGTAGGACAGTACTTGATGATGTGTAATAAAAGTTGCCCTTTTTTATTTAACCTTTAGTTAACCAAGCAAGTCAGTGAAGAGCAACCTGACGACCTGAATACAACTTTACAAAGATACTTGGGGGGAATTATTTGAAATGCCATGCTGCTTGCCTCATGATTACAAGCTGTCCAGTACATAATGACAATAATTTGTTGTGTTACACTTTGTGTACTGTTTTGGTCTTTGGATCTTCATATCGTGAAGCAATATAGCATCTCATTTTAATGGACAGACAGGGGTCAAATGGTTTCAAATTATTTTTAGTGTTTATTTTAACCTGCCTGAAGTACCAGATGGGAGCTGTTTGCCATATAGGACGATGGTGCTATAAAGTTTTGTTTATAATCATCTTTTCTATAATTGAACAACTCAACTTGACTCTCTGAATTTTTCTGATGAAGTAACCTATCTGGTACTCCAAGCAGGTTATAACAAACAGCAAAAACATATTTGCAAACATTATTTAATTCAGATTTGTTGGTTGCAGTTCAAATAAGTCCTCTAGTTTAGTCTGAGTTGCAGTGGCAGATTCCACCAAGGAATATTATTTGAATAAAAAAGACCTATCAAGCAGACCACATCGCTGAAACCTGAATATTGTTCTACTGTGTAAATATGCAGCTCCTCCTCAACAGAGGCGATAAGCACAGCACAGTTCATTTTGGCCATAATTCTCTTTGTCTAGACAAACTTTACAGTCTGGTCTAGTCTGTTTTTTCCCCGGCACTGAGTGAAGCAAAATACTCCAGTAAGAACTCACTCATTGTTATAGTATGTATGCAGTGCCTGAAACAGATTTTACCTGAAACAAAGTGTGGAAATACACAAATAAACGTCAAGTAATGCTCTAGTTATAATGAACTTCATAGATAATGTTACATGTTACATTATATATAAGTTATAACTGTAAGTTCTTCTGTTGAATTCAGATGTTGTGCACCTTGAATGGAGATGTGTAACAAAAATAATACAGAAATTTGTCTGAAGGTTCCTTGTTTCAAGGTTCCTTGAGGTTTCCATTGAGGCTTTTTAATCCCATCAAATCTCCTAATGCCTAAATACCTAAAATGAATGCCAAAACCCCCTTTTCACATGTAAAATCCAGGAAAGGTGTTTAATCATGGAACAACGGCAGTTGTGGTTCATTTTCACTCTTGCCACTTCAAACGGAGAAGCCGTGCTACACACAAAGACTTGAAAATCAATGTTTAATTCCATCGCTTATGTAAAATTATGATATGTATAATTCATTACATTGAATCCCCTCTGCTCTGAGGTGAATGCTGATCAAAGGCTGTTTTTGACATGAAAGAAAAGACAAAGTCCCCTAAAACTAAACAATTATTTTGAAGAAAAGCCGACAACGGTAACAGTAATCAAGCTGTTGCTTGAAGACACGTTGTTGGGCGACCAGATCTCTCTGTGTGAGTAATGCCTCCACTGTGAGAGTATTAAGCACGGAATAATCACTCCATTATTTCCTCCAGTGTAGACAAGGAAAGTAATTAACCATTTGATAGCATATTTATCTACTTTCCTCAGTATTTATACCTGCCCCCAGTGGAATCCGTTTCCCAGAAAGCCCTACAGCAGTGTGTTGCACTACTAATGACAAAGTAGTCTTCATTATTCATGAGCTTCCCCTGCATATCTGTCTATGTTATCACTGCAGATGAGCTTATTATTCATGACCGCTCTCTGAATATGCATTTTTATCAGTGAGCATGTTCGCAGTGTGCTATCAGTTCACTACATTTCCTCAATTTGTCCCACAGAGATGTTGAAAAATGATGACCATGTGAACATGTTTTATGATCACCTCAAAAAAATCACCTTGCAAAAAAAAAAGGACTCTATTTTGTACTGCCATTTCAAGGCTTACAGTGTAAAAAATAATATTTGAAATGAAAAGCAACAGTCCTCATTTAGAGAGTTTTCTATGTGCCATCTTATTCCTCATCCATATGCGATCTGGATGGGTGAACCAAGCCCGGCGGAAAGGCAGAAATTTCCAGTCGCCAAGGAAATATTATCTCCCTATCACTGTCACCTCTACTGCCGCTGCATCTTTGCTCTTTCCCTCTCTCTTCTCCCTCCTTTCCTCTCATCCTCTCACTATTCCGAGTGCTGCTTATTGGATTTTCCTTGAATATCCCACTTAGTGGCCATATCAATTAAAGTAATCTCAAACTCTGTGCGTGTGTGTGTGTGTGTGTGTGTGTGTGAATACATTCCATATGCTGCGTGTGAGTACATGAAAGGCTGCATACGAAAGAATAAATCTGTACCACATACCATGCTGTGAAGCGGTTTGCAAATTACAAGCTACAAATGGCCGCAGAGTAGCCAACTTGTTTTCTTTTTCCCCCGCAGATGTATATATTTGAAAACAACATTTACTACCAAACAGATGTTCAAAGCAGCTCTTGGAGGCTCACATCTTCTGGACAGGAGAGGATTGTCTTTAACGGCATCTCAGACTGGCTGTATGAGGGTAAGAGAGAGACGGTTGGGTGTCGCAAAATCTGCCATTAATGAAGCCAAGTTTGAAATGTGGGAGAATTCAAACACTACCTACAGCATTCTTCCAGCTGGAGAAAAAAAAATACCATGAGCATTTCTGGTAGGAATTGCTTATGGTTAAAAATATTCTCCTTTCCAAAACGCCGGCCTAGACTCGGCAAAGTATGCGGCTTAGCGTAGGAAAAGAAGTTTACAAGTCTCAGATCACCTGTACCACTTCAGTGAGAGGGAAACAGAATTATTATTTCCATATATCTGCATATCTGACATTGAATCACTCCCTTGAACTATCCACAGATTTGAGCAAATTAAGCTGTTTCACTGCTGGTGGTCTTGGGCTTTTTGTTTATTCTGCCAAATATGTGGTGTTAATTATTGGAAAATACTGAATTGTTCCCATATTTGGCTATTTACATGACTATTATAAGGCTGATAACTCCTAATCTCCTTTGTGATTCATGTCTACTCAGGATTCCTGTTATATAAAGGCTTTGTAATGCAGACAATGTTTTTACACAATGAAAATAGTATTTTTTCAGATGTAGATAAGTTTTGCATTTTGTTTGGTAAAATATACAATATTTCTTTGGTAAACATAAACTATATTTGTAGATGGGCATAGATGTGCAACTTGTAAACACATTTGTCATGTCTATTTTATTTATTATGTTTTTTTTTTAGTATGCACATCAAGTACTCAGCTATGTGTTATTATCATTATATACAATATATCAATCAAGTCATCCAATCAACCAAGCAATCAAGCAACCAGCCAGCCAGTCAATCAGTTAGCCAATTATTTAGCCAACCGCACATTAACAATTCATATTGCTTTACAACAAACTGAACAATCTGAATAAACTGAGAAGATTGAGGATAAAAAAAATAAATAAATTAACAAATACGTGATTAAAGAAATTAAATAGATAAGACCCCCCAACCACCCATCCACACACACACACACACACACACACACACACACATACACACATACACACATACACACACACACACACAAACCCTCACACACACACACACACACACACAAACCCTCAGACAAAGCCCATGTCAGAGAAGCTTGTTTCTGAGTTGAAGGCCCTGCCAGACTCAGGTCTTCTTGGTTCCAGTGGCTGCTTGTCTGATTTGTCCTCTCCTGGTTTTACAGAGGAAGTCCTGCACACACAAGCGGCCCACTGGTGGTCGCCTGACGGATCCCGACTGGCCTACCTCTCCATCAACGACACGCTGGTCCCCAACATGCTCCTGCCTCGCTTCACTGGCTCTCTGTATCCCAGGGGGAGGCAGTACCCTTACCCAAAGGTGCGACTTACAGTACTGCCACTCCGGCCAGCATGACTAATGCTTTTTCCAAACTTGAACAAATCTCAAAGTCATGAATAAGGCTGGATATTAGAAATGATATCATCGCTGCATTGGTTTTTGGTGTTGACTTGGCGCTGGTATTAAATTGATGTTTATTGTTCCAGTTTATGGACGCTTTTATTGGGAAAATCAGTGGAGCACGGCCTGATTCCATTTAGAAAAACAGATGGCAAGTGCAAATGTTGAGCAGATAATTATTTACACTATTACACTATTAATGAAATGTGCCATGATTCAACAAATAAACTGGGGAAAAATCATTGTTTTAAAACCAGTACCAGAACCAGTATCAGTATCCAAAAATTTCCAGTACCCGTCATAAAAGGAGCTGTATCAGCGGAACCGGTACCAGAAATCATTAAATCCAAGTGCCTCCCGCATCCTATAGTGTACTTAATTCAAAAACCCTTACCGCCTGATTCTATTATTAGCTGCGAGGAGATGTATGTCAAAAGATACAGCTTCATCGCATCACACAGGTGCCATGAATAATACAAGCGCACAGGCTCCTGGCTTTAGCTTTTTCATGAGGGTTAGTGAATCTTTTTCTTGTTTTATTCATGTCAACACCGACTTGCTCCCTTTGAAGAGGGATGGCGGCGGAGGTTGTAGGGATCTGTGGCACAGGGAGGGAAAGGAGTGTGATATGCTTTAGCAAGGCGAGTTAACACATCCCCATCCCCTGATGTGGGGGCTTAGTGTACCAAACGCCTCTTAGACAGAAGAGGCGTTGTGGAAAAATGGGGGGATGGGTGGCGTGAGGTAGGAGACAACCTCATTTGTTGATTCAGACCCACCAGAGAGAGGGCGAAGGTATGATATTGTCCATAAAAGGGCATCTAATTAATAGAGCACTGTTTGATCTTAGCCCTACTCACACAGTGCATGACATTGTACACACACACTCTCACAAATACACAGTGATAATGTTGCTGATATCCTTGAGCGGGGTCAATCTTGTAATATTGTGGGAGTAAATGAAGCAGGGATTTAATTGCCCCCCCCTTCCATTTTTCTTCCGAGAACAGTGGTGCAGTACAGCACCTTGCCGGTGAAATTCGATTCTTCCGCATCAGTCATTGTGGGATAATTGTTTCTCCGTGCCCTCTGTGATCTGATACAGAGCAATAACACCCAGGAGGGCTTCCTGTATGGGCACGACGGTGATGTGGCTGTAGGTATAAGGCACAGCCGTGTCACGTTGGCCTCACCGCAGTACGCATGATCGCAGTAAAGAACGCCCTCAAGGGTATTACTGTTCCTTATTACACCGCTTCGTTGCATACTCAATTCTGATTGGCCGGTGAAGGCATTCTGAGGTCTGTTATTTCTGAATAACAGACCATTCCTTCATATAACAGACCGCTGTTTCACATCTAATCATATCACTCTGCAGTCAAGAAGTCCAGGCCATTTTGTTGGTTTGCAATCAAATTAACTAGTGATACTTTGTGCCACAAAGATGTTACTCCTTGATTACTGCAGACAAAATTGAACATTTTGTCAATATTACTTGTCATTTATTCAGAGACCATGAAAATTTTAATTGCTGGTTAGAGGCTGAACAGCAATTTTACTGGATTTGTTTACGCTGCTATGTTTAGCGTTGTATTACAATATAGCATGGATGCTAGCTACAGACGTTCCTACGATTACAGTCCTGCTACAATATAGCATGGATGCTAGCTACAGATGTTTCTGTGTTTACAGTTCTGCTACAGTGTAGCCCATGGATGCTAGCTACAGAAGTTTCTATGTTTGCGTCCTGCTGAGGTGCTATGCCATTGTTCTGACGGTCCATTATTCCGAAACCCCAATAGTCCGAAAACTCCATGCCTGGCTCCATCCACAACTGTGGCTTCTGACAGCCTTGACCATAAGCTTGCTCTAACCCTAACCTCAGTGACCCCATGCCTCAACCCAACCACCTCCGGGATAACGGGCTGTCGGACAAATGGGCTTTCGGTCCAATGGGTGGACATTTTTCGGACTATTGAGGTTTCGGTATAATGGGCCGTCGGAACAATGGGCAGTCCCTCCTGCTGAACTATTCTTTTGGCAGGAAGCTTGTAAATTACTGTAGTTGTAAAATTATTTTAAATCAATATTTCATGTAAAATGATTAATGTCTTTGCCTTGTGAATAGGCTGCTTCGCAATGGTTGCTTCATATGATAACGTCCGGCTCGCTGTATGCAATCCCTCATGTACACAGTTGTTACCTTGTCTGAAAATCATCTTCAAAATAGTGGTACATGCATAAGAATAGGACGAGAAGCAAGAATGATCACTGACTACCTCCCTGGTTACCGCTGGAGTTAGCAACCAGTTCCCATTTGGAGTATGTCTTTGATCAGTCAGATTGCTTGGCTGAAACTACCTGTCTTGTAATGTGGAGCAGCTGACCATCATTAGAATAGAGCCATTCCAAGAAGCTATTATGCCTTCAAAAGAGTGGTGGGTGAAGGATTGAATAGGGTAGGAAGAATAAACAATAAACTAGAAGAGCACTCGGACAGAGCAGACCTCCGACAAGGCTTGTGCTATTACTGCTTGTTCGTGAGTTGGATCCGGATCCACTCCAAAATTCAATGGGTTCTTCCTTGGCCCATGCTACACCCTTCCACGAAGTTTCATGAAAATCGGGCCTGTAGTTTTTCCGTAATCCTGCTAACAGACAAACAAACAGACAAACAAACAAACAAACAAAACCAACAAACGGCACCGAAAACATAACCTCCTCGGCGGAGGTCAAAATAAGCAAGCATAAGTGTGGATAAATATTGTCATCTTCGTGATAGGATATGCCATACTTTATGAGATCCCTCTTGTCATGTAGACTAATGAGCTCTATTTTTGAGAAAGGCTCAACTGAGGGAAAACAACCGACTGGCCCCGGGGGGTGCACAGTATACAGCAACACAGTTTGTTCTCTACTCATTTCATATTGTTATTATATTCTCTGTTAAAGCGCTACTGGCGTTGCTGAATATGACAGCATATAAAAATAGAAAACGAGTACAGCATATTACTCGGTGCGTATTGTCATCGGTACAGAGTATGCAGTACATCATGACTTTTATGTGGAATATGACTAGGCCTGTGAATGTAATTGCAGCTCTATATTGCTTTTGCTCTAGATGGGGCAAATCAATCCCACCGTCAAACTCTACGTCGTCACGCTAGATGGAGGCTCCCAAACGACTGAACTGCGACCTCCTGACAGCTTTGAAAAGAGGTATCATTTAAAACAAACTTTGGATAAAAACAACACATTAATTTTGGCCACCTTTGTCCTTCGAAACACTTTGCCATTTTCCTTTTCTTTAGTGAGTACTACATCACTATGGTGAAGTGGGTCTCAGAGGAGAAGCTGGCGGTGCGCTGGGTGAATCGAGCTCAAAACATGTCAATTCTTTCGCTGTGTGATGTCACCATGGGTGAGTGTGTAAAGGTGAGTAACTGTCAATAATTTTCTCTTTCTATCTTCTAACAAGGAATAAAGTGATTTATACATACTGCACAATAACTTTTATTCCCATTCTTTCCCATTCAGAAACATGTGATGACATCAGAGAAGTGGCTTGATCGTCAGGTAAACACATCAGGCAATTAAATGTATCATTATCTCACAAAGGCAAAAGTATATAGTATAGCACACTAAAAACAACATCAGTCGAAACATTTTATCTATTATTTTTTCTGACCAGACACATAATGGAAAAACAGAGTGTTTTCCCCACTGTTATAAGTGATAAGTGTGATAAGTGCCCAGTGAAGCAAAATAATGCGCTGTTGTTTTTCTCTTTAATTAATGGAAAACAAAAAAAAAAACTACCTTCACCTTTTGTGCTTCAGATAATTTTTTTTTCTTGTTTTAAGCACTTACTGTTCTGCATGGCAACAAGAGGAGAGTTCAGGTCAGTTGGAGATTTTCCAAACTTTTGCTGCATGTTTGTTGTTTGTCTCTCCTCTAGAACGAGGAGCCAGTTTTTTCCAAGGATGGCACAATGTTCTTCATCACCATGCCCCTAAAACATGGCAGACACGGGGCGTTCAACCACATCACCATGATATCCAACCAGGTAAAACTATTACAAACTATTATTAAAACTACTACATTTAGTTTGGTGCTGCTGGTATTTAAAGGAAACTTCCAGTGTCTATGAAGTTTTTTTTAGAGAGATTTCTGCTTATCTCTTCTCTGCTCCCTTATCTGCCCCCCGCTGCCGACAAGACTTCCAATTACTTATACCGCTCATATGATTCTATTCATTTTGAAGCCTCATAATTTGGATTGTTTCCAGACTCTATTTCCTGAAACACTGGCGAATTAAGAATATATTAAATTGAATAAATTAAGGAGAGTGTTGTACAGCAGATACACTGGAGGCATTGGGAGTTTTGCCAATTTAATTCAGTTTCTGCTGAGATAATGGCTGGAACAAAGATTTTAGGGGTAGACAGAAAGTCATGGATAAGCGCTGAAGGTGGGCAAACAACTCAATAACACCAGTGCAACCCTTTAAGGCCGTGTTGTGTGTGGGCTGGGGCATGGAAGGTCATGTTTATAAAAGTTTTCAGTGAAACTATTGGGTGTTATATCTGGTTTCCCTGCTGTTTTATTCTGTCTCATGCCCGCTCAGTCCCACGGTCAAGAGGTCAATCTTCGCCACCTGACCTCAGGAAGCTGGGAAGTCTCTCAAATCTTGGCCTATGATCAGAGCACAAACTCAGTGTAAGTGTGAGTAACTGACACCATACAATCTGATACAGTCAACAAATGGCTCTTAAATAACGGGTGAACTTTCCGTTTTTATACAGCTATTTCCTAAGTACAGAGGATGACTCAACACAAAGGCAACTGTACAGGTACTTTATGGATTTTGCAAAAATATAGAAACACTGACATACTTTAAAATGTCCGGAGATGCTAAAAAGTAAAAGAGACACTGATTCAGACTAGTCTTCAGAATAGTTTCAGTGTGTGCTGAAGTGTCTGCTGCTGGAGTACAGCACCATTCCTCCATGATACAATCCATTATTTGATGTTTTGTTGAGGGTGGTGGAAACTGCAGTCTCAAGTGTTCAATTGAGTTGATATCTGCTGACTGAGCTGGCAGCGGTGTATGGTTTACATCACTTTCATGCTCGTCAAACCATTCAGTGGCCACTTGTGCTCTGTGGATGGGAACGCTGTCATCCCAGAAGAGCCCACTCCCATCAGGGTAGAAATGTTTCACCGTAGGACGATGGCGATAACTCAGAATGACTTTGTATTGGATATGATGGATGGATTTGTATTTGACGGCAACAGAATGGTCTCATTCCTGTTCGCCTTGCCCAAGTTGTCAATTGATTTTAACTTGTTTCCAGACCTATCAGGCTTATTTCATGATATTTTTAGTCAAATGATCTCACTGCACTGGCAGATAATCTTTCTGGTTTCAATATTAAAACTTGAAACGACTTCTGAAATGACTTCTTTCAAGAAATCATCATAAAACAATGAAAATAATGAAGGAAATCTTGAAACAAGAAACTTTCTCCGAGACTTTTTCACTTTTACCAAGTAAATATCCTGAAACAAGTTACATTATCCTTGAAAAAAGTCACATTTATTGAAACCAGTAGTAGTATCTGCCAGTGTAGTAAGATGATATCCCTAAAAAAAATCATAAAATAATCTTGATAAGTCTGGATACAAGATAAAATAACTTAACAAGTCAATTTTTGCTGTGTATAACCTGAAGAAGCAGCGATGTGAAACACGTCATTAAATTATTTTGCATGGCGAAACATTAAAAACATAAGAAAAATAAACATATACAGTATGAAATATTAAGTAGTCAGCAATTCTACAGTGTTCATGGATGCAACTTCAATATAATTTGTTTAGTCAAGTGTTTCTTTTATTTTGGCTGCAGGCTACACATGAATTGATTGTATCTCAAATGTTGTAAATCCTGCCAAGCAGACCTCTGTTGTCTTCAGACGTCTTCATTGTCTTCCTGAAACAGAGTCTCCACTGTGGATCCGTTTCATAGAGAATGCCTCAGCTGCTCCCTCTTCAAACCACAGTGCAGCTTCTACGACGCTCTGCTCAGCCCCGACTATCAACACGTACTGCTGAACTGCAGAGGTGATGCCTCATTACAGCCGAAACCACAGTCACATCCCTGCACTTCACATCTGAGGGGGCAGATTACAGTTAATATCATCGTTGAATGGTTCATCAAAAGCTTTGCTTAAAGTGTCACGATCATTTTGGTACTGCAATAACACAAAATTTTGAAGAATTGCATGTGCACTGGGAACAATATGATATGTCTTGCCTTTGAAGTGTTTCTACCATTTCACTTGCACCATACAGCTTTTACCGAGGCTTCATCCATTGTTGTTCCACTCATTCATTTGGCTCTGAAATGTCAGGCAACTTGCTGTGTGTAGGACTTACCTCATTATTATGCTGCTTTGAATTAGTTATGATGACACATTTAAGAATAAAAAATTACCATGAGTAATAGCCCCAGTAATCTGCTTTGTGCCTTAATTTGGCTTAATTCAGGAGTTTTCAATCTCAATCCTCCACAAAACATGTCTTTAGGAGCTGGCAGAATGGTAGTATCTGCCTTTTAAAGTATTTTTCAACGCAAAGACTGAAACATAAAAAAAAAGGGCTACAACACACTGAAATATTTACTCTTCCAGTATAAGAGAGTAATTGTATGTGACTCACGTAGGCAAGAGCTGTAGAGGTCTGAGCTGTGGAGGTCAGCAGATACAGAGCAGGAACATTACACAAAAACTCACAGTTGTCTTGCTTTTACTTTTTTTGCTTTTTTTTCAGGTCCTGGAATTCCCCAAACCACTCTTCATGAACTAAATGACATAAACAGTAAGTGCACCGGCGCTGACAAGCTTGAACTAATTTCTTCTAGCTATCTGTACTCTTTCAGTCAATTGCATCAGGTATATTTATTCACTATGTTTGGGTAGATGCCAAGTTCGATTTTTTACAAGTGACTGTGTGCCTGCAGTGTGTTCCTGTGAAAAGTAAATGAACAGCACATTAATCGACCATGCGCTTATGTTTGAAGATTAAGTCACTTAACTGTGAACAATCAGCGGCCAGAATTCAGCAACACTGAGCATTAGTTTGTCCAACTTTACAACTGTAAAAACTGTACGCAGTGATCCAATTAAGGCAGTGTTAAGTACTTGAAATGTTGTTGAGTGTGCATCAGGCGCTGTTGGAGCATCTGGGGATCCTGCAGCAGATAAACGATCAGCTGCCTCCACTCCTACAGGCTCACAGTTTGAGAGATGTTGATTAATCCACTCATTAAAGTTGCATCATTATATTCTCTGTGGGCCTACAACAAACACTACATATCGCATTATCAGTTACCATGCAATCTGACCCTCATTTGGCTTGATGGGGAAGTGCACTGAATTACAATTTCTCGAACTGTGTGGCTTCAAGAGTGTGTGACTATTGTGTGTTCGGTAATGTACGTGAACAGTTATGATAATTTCTTAATAGTTAATCAAGCGGGAGATTGAATTGAATTACTTGTTCTGAATTAGTTCTGGTGTGTAATTGGGTTAAACTGTTCTTTTTCCAATTAGATGTCCCATTAGTGTTGCAAGTATGGGTTTGCATTGAAAATGTCATAGGTTTTATTATAGGAAAACACATGTAATTTTTTCATCCTGATTTTCTATGAAAAACATTCATTTTCTTTACAATAGGTAATCAAGATAATTCATAATTTTCTTTTAAACTGAAGCAATTGTTCTTCGTGTCCATTTGTCAACAGGGAATGACACTCTAGAAAGGAACACGGTGTTAAGAGATGCACTAATAAACAGGACAATACCCAAGAGGGAGAGAAGAACTATACAAATCAAAAACTTTGGTATGACACTGCAATCATCTCTATGTGGCAAAATGTTAAAGTGTGGTTTGGAGGCTAATGCTCTGTCTGCCTTAGGTTATCATTATCATTTGATGCTTTCACTTACTGTCTTTGAGCTGCAAGATTCACTTCCCCCGTTTGTATCCTCAGTGTTGTCAATATCATCATCATCATCATCATCATCATCATCACAACCACCTACCATCAACTGTCACTCATTCACTTTATGAGTGATAATCAGGAGCTGGCAAGGGAGTGAGCCAGGTTCATCATTACAATTTACAATTTCCCATTTGGCAGACGCTTTTATCCAAAGCGACTTACACATGAGATTTTAATACAACACAAGCAAGGATCTAGTCAGGAGAGAACAACGAGAGTAAGTGCCATAAAGCTAAGTTCTAGGTGCTACGAGGCAGCGCATAGAGTGCGTAGAGACAGATAAAGATTTTTTTTTTTTTTTTTTTATTCACAAAACCTTTGGAAAACAAAAATCTTGCTAATGCTATTTCTTTTGTAACTTTAGTCTTACAAAAAAAAAAAAATAAGAAAAGGTGACATTCATCAAAATATTTAAGTATTTTCTTAATTTTCTCCTGATTTTCCTCAGAAAAAAATTACAAATAAATGATTAATACATTTTCAGTCCTTTCATACTTGTTTCCATCATGGTTGCTTCACTTTGTAAATATAAAAACCAAGAAGAGTTTGCAAGAGATGAGACTAATCTTAAGAAAATGTTGGGGGATTTGCACTTAAGAGCCTTCTTAAGAATTTCCTCTTTTTCACTTCACTTGTATCTGTATTTTGTGAATCCAGCACCAGATAACTGGGGTTGAGGAACCCACTCTGGGGTAACATTCAAGTGTGCAATCTTTCATGCTGTGAAACATTTCAGTTTGCAACATAATGCACGCCCATCGAATGGACAGTCAGGCTGGCTGGGATTAGAGTGTGAGATGTGGAAATTGTAGCGGTGGTGTTGAGGCAACAAATCCAGGATAAACACAACTGAACGAACAGGTGCAGAGCTTTGTGAGGTGATTATGAATCAGCCTTGGAATGAGAAACACACCGGTGTACTGTTTCAATTAGAAGGGACGGCACACCATATGGCTTCTTTTCTCCAATCTGTGTGTGCTATTAGAAACAATGTGATACACAGTTAAGGCTTTTGAATAAACACAGTCAGATGGAAACCTTGTAGTCAAGTTTTCAGGGATTAAAAGTTGAAGAGGAAAGAAAAACAGACTCCTTTTCGGATTAACAACCATGCATTTGTTAGTTTGAAAGTTCATTTGAGGTTTTGAATGGTTGTCATGGGCACTAGAGCCATGAAACTTTTAAACACCATGTAAACCCTGAATTCAAGCAAAAACATGAAAACCTCCAGCATTACAATTACATGATTTGTCTGTGATATAGCAGGAGCATGTTACCTCTAGTTTGACCCTTGCATTTGGCTATTCTTTCTTTTCCTGATTAGTACAGCAGCTTCATGACTGATTACATTCAGTGTTGTACTGGGCATGAAGCCTGTTGAGCTTTGATGTAGCTGGAAAGATAGATGTAGTGCATAGCAATATGCTTTTGCTGACTTGTAATCACTGCCAAAATCGACTCTGGACTGAATGTTAAGCTGTTAGATGGAAAGAAAATTGTGGTAGAAAAATATCTGCTCATTATGCTTGTGTGATGTGTGGAATTATGAAATTCTGTTAAAGAAGAGCTTACTTCTTTTGCAGCACTCCGTCTGGAATTAACTCTCCCAGTAGATTTGGATGAAACAAAGCAGCATCCACTTTTACTCATTCTGTACGTATTTTTTTATTTTAATATTTATGAATATTGGCAGATGTTAAAGCAATACTGAATCTGCTCTGATAATCAGATTTCATTTGAGAGATCACAGGATAAACAGACATGGCATTAATTCATGGCATCATTGCAAAGAGCTAATGAGAAAGTGCTTTGAATCTTATCAAAATATTACTGCTTCAAATGGTCTTCGAGGTCTAGTCCTCCTAACGGACTAAACTCGTTCTCCTGTTTCTCAGTGACAGCGCCCCTGGTGGCCAGGCAGTGAGTGACCGCTTCTCTCTCAGCTGGGACTCTGTGCTGGTCAGCTCACATTACGTCATCGTGGCTCGTCTGGACAGCGGGGCAGCGGCTCCCAAGGCCAGAGGATCCTGCATGACGTCCACCAGAGACTGGGAACTGTGGAGGTTCAGGACCAGATCGCAGCTCTGGAGTAGGTTTCTTTTTTACCAGATTTGGGTTAAATAGTATTTGCCGATACCCATATTTTTGTATTGAAGGTGCCGAGAGACGACATTTTATGCTGATATTCAATATCTTTAAATGTTTCCATTTTCATGCCCTAGAATTTTATTCTTCAGGGTGGAAAACCTCTGAAACAGCATTTAGACCATCATGGGACACTAAAACTCTCCATTGAAACCTAGTTATTGAAATTCTTTTAAAGTTAGCAGCTCTTTAAGGGGGCTTACTCACCGCACCTATTCTATGGCACTGAAACTCTGGGATAGATTACTATGTTTAAATTCATTTAGAAAAAAAAACAACATTATTGAACAATTAGATTTAGAGAATAGAAAAAAAAAATATGAAAAGTGCAAAGAAAGTAAAATTATATTGCAGGTATCGGAGGTGGATGACATGCCAAGATCCAATATTTAATAAAGGCCAGTATTGTCCTGATATATCAGCAAATCACTATATCAGTCCAACCCCAATTTTTTGTGTTTGTTTTAACCTATTTTAGTACCAGATGGGTGGGGTTTACTGCGTCAGGGCAATTCAAGTAGAGTCAATCAAATAAGTTGTAAATCAAATAAAGTTATAACAAATTGACTTTCAAATACTTTTGTCTGGGCTTGCTGCCATATGGAGCCCCACACATGTGCTGCTCCAAACTGGCTAGACAAACAGTAAGAATTATTTGCAAGTACTATTTCATTCAGGTCTGTTAGGTCTTCACCACAAATGCATTTCTTAACTCAAGTGAAGCCAATTGTGGTTACTTAAAAAGTTGCTTCATCCTCTAATTGGCTACCATTATGCATCAGACAACTGCTTAACCCTCCTCTCTGCCTCTTTTCTTTTTTCCTTCAGTACAATAAAGTTTTTGACTGATATCCAACAGTTAACACATTCTAATCTCTTAGGTACCTGATCGGGCTTCCGTATATTGATAGCAACAACATTGGAGTTTATGGGAAGGTAAAATAACCTCTGTATTTAACAAAATAATCAAATAAGACCCTTGTTCAGACTATTGTTTTCTTACCAAACTTTACTTAAACGGTTCATGTTGTTTTTTCCAGGCCTATGGAGGTTTCCTAAGCTCTCTCCTGCTCCTCTCCTATGGCTCCATGTTCAGATGTGGCATCGCGGTTGCTCCTATAACAGACTGGAGACTCTTTGGTAAGATGGGCCGGGTTCCTACAGTCATGGGGAAACTGGAAAAGTCATGGGATTTGAAATTTTGTCGCTGTCAGGTGAAAACCCTGTTTCTCCAAAATGTCAGCTTTTCAGGAACTAAGAAAAACAGCCTTGTTTTAGCTTGATCACGATGCATTTTTGGCTTTATCCTGGGGATTTTCTTTTGGTTTCATAAGCCCAAGAGGTCAACCCTCTGAGGAGGAAGTAATCCTTAAACTGAAGTGAAAACATGAAAATCACCAAAATTGGAATCTGTTTCAATGTTCAACATGTAGTAAAGAAGATTTTAAAGACAGTTCTAACAAACAAGTGTCTCTGTTCTCAAGTGAATAGGTAGTGAATAAAGGAAAAAAATTTGGAACATTCTGCACTGTCCTTTTCCATTCCATTAACCCTTTTGTTTTGTTTGTCCTTATACAGGGTCAGCCTTTACTGAGCAGTACTTTGGCTTTCCAGCAAAAGAGGATCGTAAATACCAAGTACGAGTGGATTCCACAGTCTTTTTGAAGGGTTGTTAGGGCTGTTCAGACTGAAAGCACTTTGAAAATGGTATTATTTTCACAACAGTGTAACCTGCTCAAACAGATTACAGCTCATACTCCCTGTGAATGGAAATGGAAATAGTGAATGGAACACCGCACAACTTCAGAACTCACCTAGCTCGTTCTCGCGGCCTGAGACAGTCCAGTGTGTATTTACGAGTAGAAACAACACTCTCCCATTAAACAAGACTCTTGTGTGTCAAGACATTAAATGGCGGACTGGCTTCGTGAACTAACTTACTTTTTCCGACCATTAACATCCAAGTGAGCTATAATGTTATTGTACTGTTATTCCAAATGTCCTGAAATCCCCCCGAATCATCTTGAATGTCACCTGAACAGTCAGTTTCTAATTCCTTTTTTTCTTTTACTGTACATCAGTGTGACATTACAGGTTAGGCAGTGGAGCAATTACTTCTCTGTTTGGCTACAGGAGACAGAAGCTATGAATATTCATTAATAGGAACTGATCCTTTCCAGGAAAAAGGAATTATTTCTCCAATTTCAAACCTGAAATTCAGTGTTAATCCCCATGAACATCAGGTCATGAAGCAGTGAAGTGTGTGTAGAATTAACAGTACTTAGCATTTGCAAATGGTTAGTCAACCTGAAAACATTAGGTGATGTCTGCACTGTCACCGTGTCTCTCTGTAGTGGGTAATTTTTACTGTCTCCAACAGATCTCCAGTCTGCTTAACATCACAGCACCGAGTCGACTGAACTTTCTGATTATCCACGGCACTGCAGATGGTGAGTACAGTGTAATTTTGCTTGTATGTTCACTCCTGATAGATAATAGATTCATGAGCTCCGCAGATAGGAAGCAAGTACAGAACATAAAGGAGCAGACAGATGGGCAGTATTGTTCATTGGTGGCCTTTACCAGAGCTGTAGTACTGTAGTATTGTCTTGAGTCCGGTCTTAAAAAACAGTTTTCTGAAGTCTTGAACTTGTCTCTGTCCTGTTATCATTTTGAATCAGACTTGTCTTGGTCTCGGCCACTATTGGATGTTCACTCTCCTTTTTCCTGCCAATTTAGAAATATAAAAAAATGTATCGACAGTAATAGTCCTCAACTATCTTTGTATTGATTAGTCAATACCTATGCGTTGATTCCTTGATTGTTGAAGGGTATGAAAAAGAGTGGATTTTAAGATGGATCTTTCAACCTTCAGAAAATCCTTAATCATTATTTTTACATCTAGAAAGACATTCAAAGACACTGTTTATTGTTTGTTTTGGTATTGGTCTTGAAAAGAACTCAATTAGCTCCAGTCTCGGTCTCGACTTGGTCTCGACCCACTTTGGACGGTCTTGACTTGAACTTGACTGGACCTGGTCTTCGAATTGACTTGACTAAGTTGGTCTTGACTGCAGCTCTGGTCTATACAATATTTACCAATAAACAGGATCTGATGTAGCTATCATTTGTGCTCGTTTTACAGACAAATAATGAAAAACAAAAAGTGGTTTATAGTGTTGTTTGATTTCTGAGTGCATTAAAAAGTAATCTCATCTTAAATGAATAATATATTTTTTTTCACCAAAGATTTTAAGATGACACATGAGATGAAATCACTTGCTACTCTGGATCTTTTTGCAGCATACACTTTTTGTTACTACGCTAAAATAGTTTTCATAAAATTTCCAACTGTGCAAGTGTAATGGACTGAATATCCGCCGTGTCAGGACATGATTAATATATTTTAATTATCTCTTCCTTTTCAGCCACCGTTCATTTCCAGCATTCTGCTGAGTTGGTGAAACTGCTGTCTGCATCAAATGTTAACTACACTCTGCAGGTGACTGCTGCCATTTCCCCTTCCTGTGCCAATTCATTTAATTTCCTTAACAAGAGTAGACCTTGGTGTTATATTAATAATTCAAACACACACACACCCTACTACCCTCTTGCCTTAAATCATCAATTACTTCAAAATTGACAAAGTAGATGGTTGCTCACAGTGGGAATCCAATCCTGCTTTTACAAAAACTTGATCTGATATTAGAAGAAAGTCTTGTATCCATATAAAGAAAGGTAGCAGGCACTATTTTTGAGCTACAGTGGTAAAAGAAAAGACCCCCTGCTAAGAGAAGAAGAACAGAACAGGGAGATGAGAGGAAGTGAAGGTACTAAGACTAGGAGGTCAAGCAGCATCACAACGCTGAGCAACATCGAATGTAAACAAATTGATGAGACCAACTCTGATATTAACATCAGGAATTAACACTAGCAGATGAGAGAGAAGTGTCAGAGTGCCTGCAAATGTTTTGCAGCCTCAAACGCTGTGACAGCAGTGCAATATGTAAACTATTTGTCATTGAACAAGCTAACATGATGGTGAGATTTGAAACTTTGTTGTCAAATCTTCAGTGTCAGACGGTCTTCATTCTGATTGGTCCCATATAAAGGATGCTGTCTGCATATGAACTAAGAATTGTGGGGCGTTTAGTATTGCTGCCTCCCCTTAATGGAGATAATAGACTAGTTGGCAATAAAATACTTATTATATATGTATTTAAGTTAGAATTTTATGTTGTAGTTGTGACACCATGGAGTCCAACTGTGCCTCCTTTATGTGTGATATTAAGAAAATAAATTGTTTTTCAGCTAATAAAACACAGGAATGGACACAATATGAAGTAAATAATTAAATCTTTTTTTTCTATTTCCTGCTGCCTAGATTTTCCCAGATGAAGGCCACAGCATCGCGTCTGTCAAGAGCCAACACTACATGCTAAATTCAGTGATCACCTTTTTCCAGCAGTGCTTTGAGGAGGAGCTTCTCGTCCCGCTGACATTCAAGGAGGACGACTAGGCTGTAGACCCTCTGTGGAGCAACAGTTTGCTAAACGTGAAAACAAAGAGTCTATAGCGACTACTGTCATGAGCCAACATAGAGATGCTGTGTTTTCCTGAAGGGCTGCTGTCTGTGAATGCACTCCAAGAGGATTAATGAGAACAAAAGGCCTATACCAGATAAGGAGGACTTTTCATTTCTGTGTGATGTACATGTCTTATTCTTTGATAAACAACACCACTTTGACAGTAGTGTTACATGTGCTCGAAATAGCAAGGTAGCATGGTAATTTTGGGGTCGTGGTGATTAAGTTGTCACGTTGACAAGGTGGTGTCAGTGTTGCAGCTCTTTACGTAATCCTTCAGATTCTAATTAGTTTATAATGTTTGTATCATGTACCGAGTACCAATGTCAGGGAATGACAGAAATGCGTATTTTTCCATTTTAGAGCATAATTATTTTCTGACAGCTGTAACCTACTGTGAATATTTCCAGATTTTTATCTAGATACCAATACCAAAATTTAGGCAATCATATCACAAAACAATCTTTGCAGGTGCCTTTACTTCATTTCAATTGTCACATTTTCCAACTTTCAGCCAACAAAGTGTTCATAGCGTTATCAAAATCTCTATCAAATTCGAGCTCAAAGAGCAGTGAGGTTTCCCAGAGCATCTGCAACTGAAGTAGTGTTAGTTTGATTCAACATCTTGCACTGCTGCGAGACAATGTCTAGAAAATCACTATTTAAAATCGCATCCGGGTGAAGTAAAGAAAATCATTAAATGAGACACTTTAATTTAAAAGAGAATTACTGTAGGTCTTTTTGGGTCTATATGGGAAAACTCCCCATGACATTTCTATTTGCAAGAACAATTTGCATCTATCCCTCCGTAATGAAAACAAAACAGTGTTTATATTTTTTGCGAATGCTGATTAGGAGCAGAGCCCTGATACGATATCTAAACATGATAAATCATTAGTGTCATGTTCTCATTTGGGGTGCAGCATTTCCACCACACAATACAGAGGATTTGATAATAGTGTGACAGTCATATTACAGCATTCTGCATTATGCACAGGTAGAGTCTGTGGTGATCAGGGAAGTTATTATATAATGAGTTTCATAGCAATAAGATAACACCCATCTAGATAGTCTAGACTTTAAAGGCATTGCATGGCAGTCTTAGTGATTAGAATTATCTAATTATTTTGATAATTGTTATGTCCGCTGTAAGATTTGAAATACATTTTTTGCAGGAATGTTTGTTCTTTTAAATGTTGATGACCAGCAACATCATTTCTGTGTCAAACCGTAACATCCCGAGATGTGAAAAATGTTTTAAAGGGCAAGAAAATGGAGAAACAAACTGAAACAATGACTACAGGCTACATTGTACAGTATGCCAGTGTGTAATGCTTTGTCCATAACCAGACTTCTCTAATACCGTACGATCACTTAATCCTTCATTGAATGACATGTAGCAGACCTATCAGAAACCACACTGACCATGATCCTGTGTTGCTTATACTTCTATACTTGCTTGGCTCCACCATACTGCAACTGAATCAGTCACACGTGTAAATTATGGTAAATGTCCTCAGTATACTGCATTTGTATATTTGGTAAAACTTTGTACGCTGAAATAAATTATGAGACAGCCTTCCATCTGTGTGCACCGTTTGCTGCATTGTTTGCTGTTGTCCTCATGAGAATATTTGTTTGGCAGAACATGAAACGACAAAATCATAAATTCTCTTTGAGCCGTATCTGGCGGCAGGTACCTGATCTTGGAATGAGAGTGGCGAAGGTGCACCGGTGATATTTCAATGCTGTTAAGCAGCATTATCTTGCATTTACTTTCACTTCAAAGTTGTAAGCTGCTGCAAGATCTTTCAGACGATGCTGTGTTTTTTTCTTTGATGTCCTGCTGGAGTGTTTCAGTGTTTCCATCATGGTGAACAGCTGCATGCAGGTGGGGAAGGAAGCGTCTCTCCCTACCCGGCCATGATTTGCTAACACAATTTAAGATTCAAAGGAAACTAGCTGTTCCTCCTAAGCAACAAAAAACATATAGCGATGACAGAATCTTTGTTTTAATGAAGATTCTGTCAAGAAGACACCGAACAACACATTACTGTTCCTTAGTTGGGTTTTGTCTCTTTGGGTCTGGAGAGGTGTAGTCAAAATCCATTCTTTCCAGACAGCAGCCACACCCCTCTTCTATATTTGTTCTCCTTAATTTCTGTGCTTGAAAGGTCTGCCAGCAGATGTTAAAATGCATCAAACACCAATGGATAATCATGACACCAAGAGGCTATGGGGGAATGGAAATATACCAGATTGTGATTAAGTGGCTTTCTCCTGCTGATGAAAAGCACCAAATTCAACTATCAGGCCTGGTGCTTCAGCATGCAGTAATAAGATTTTAGACTTTCTGTCCTTCAACATCTGCTTGGCCATGAAGGCCAGTAAGTGCATGAGCTGATTAATGAACACAGCGACACGATCACATGCACACACATACACACACTTCAAGCAGTGATATCTGTAAACAACCAGATTTTAGACCCTAAATCCTTAAGGCAGGCATTTTAAGACCATGACAGGCTCACTCCAGCTTGGCTCTTGGTGAGTCCCAAGGTGAAGGAACCAATGAAACATAATTGTGAGGTGTTAGGCTGATTGGATCATTCGTCCACTCAAGCAATCAATACTGAAAAAACAGCGGTGGCTGAGTTAGTCCTCCACTGCAATACGTACTCTACACATCATGATGATATACTCATTTTTTTCGTGGTTTTTATTCATAATCATCACTAGAGGACAATCACAATAACCCCAAACCTTAACCCCGCCCTTTCCCTTTTAAAACAGCAAAATGAACAAGAACAAGCATTACAAAATCCATCCTAAGAAGAAAATTAACGGCTGAAAGGAAAACAGAAAAAAAAAATGTACAAGACATCCAGGTCAAATCAATCCATCCCCATAGACTAAACTTTCTATGAGATCTGACATCTCAAAAATATATGTATGTACACACTCTGCTGTATTGTACTGTACAAAATGTGGCAACACTTTACTCATTCCCTGTAGACATGCAAACACCTTACTTACACTGTAAAAAATGTCCATCTTAAACAAATCCCTTGATATATTCAGTCCTATTTTACTCATTTCCAATGTCGTTTCACTTGTACAATGTTTTTTCTTGAAACAAGAGACAATATCTTGAAATAGGGAAGATCTCTTATTTCAAGATAATGTCTCTTGACTTGATGTCTCTTGAATCCGGTTGAGTTGCGCTGAAAAACAAAAAACAAAAAAACTCACCCCATTTTGCTTGTTTGAAGAAAAGTAAGATTTTAAGAAAACAAGGTAAAATGACATATTAAGATGGACAAATTTTGCAGTGTGTCCCTAAACCAAATGATACTATAGCCAATGTCCATTCTCTTCACATAGAATTCATAACTTATTCAGGACTGACCATACAGCTGACAGTGTTATAACTGTTTCAGAGACTAAGCTGACTATGCAATGTTGTGTCTCCAGGACCTGAGTTGACACAGGTTAGCATGACGCTGCTAATGGATGACTACCACTGTCAGCATGTAATATTACAGTATGTTGAACCTCATAAGGCATCGTACATGTCTACACAAGACCGCTGTACAATAAAGTGTGACCTAAAAAGACTGTTTTCATTGAGGGTGGGCGATGGCAGAGGGGTTTCAGCAGGAATTGCACTTATTCATCAACGACTTGGTTGTGGTGAGCTTGCATGACTTAACGTTTCGGCGGACGACTGGAGCATTTCCTTGTGCGACGATACAACAACCAAAGGAGAGGTGAGATCAAAAAGGATACGTCTGTGTTCTTTTCTTCCCGACTGCTACCACAACAGAGACTAACATGGCAAAACGAGTGAAGCCGTAAGGGGGAAAAAGAACCATGCACTTGGTATGTGTGGATGACTACAGCCCAACGAGCCCGCCAGAGGATGGAGGCAGTCTGCTGTGTGCTTTGCCGAGAACGGGACTGTCCCAAAAATTGAAGGTTTAAGTGACATTACACTAGAGGACAGTTCCCACCTTAGACCCGGCAATGCAAATGCCACTGTCATCAACAGGTGTCCTTCACTTATCTTTTCAACACACTCACACGCAGCCATACACATTCATCCACCCACTGCCGTGCTCACGCAAGCACAAGAGTAACGCACACATGCACGCGCACACACACACACACACACACACACACACACACACACACTTCAGAGCATCAGCAGCCCTGCCCGGTGTCCACTTCCGAATAAACACTTGGTCCAAATGCGAAAGGCCTTGACGGATTTGAGCAAAATTCTTCAAAGCGGGTCGAGCTCTGCCAAAGGTCTGACCCGCAAAAAGCCTCCCGCCCTACTCCTCCTCCTCCTCCTCCTCGTCCGGCAGCGGGAGCATCTCCTCCTGCAGACATTCCCTGTAGAAGCTGGTCAGCGTGGCGAAGAGGTGCTGGCGACTCTGCTGGGACAGGAAGTGGCCCTCGTCGGGGTAGATCTGGGAGGTGAAAGTGACAAGTTGATCAGTGTCCAGAGTTTTCTAGACATGCAGGATCTGTTGGAGCCAATAATATGTAATAATCCGTACACTGCAAAAATCTCCATCTTAAGTCATTTAGTGTATTATTGAGTCTTCAAATCGTACACTTTTACAAGTGAAGAAATCTGTCAGTGGGGTTAGATAATTTCATGTGTTTCCAATGCAAATCAACTTGTTTCCAGAATTTTGTAGAGTCAAGTGTCATTTGAATCAAGTGATTTTGACTTACTGTTTCAAGACACTGACACTCATTCCTAGAAAATTCCTGAAACAAGTGGAACTGAACTGGAAACAATTGGCAGAACTGTTCTCTTGTTTTAATAAAAATAAGATTTGAAGGCTGAATATGAGACTAAATGACTTGTTCAGATGGATGTTTTTCGCAGTGTTTTGCTGGAGTGCCAGATGGATGGGGCTCAAGGTAATTCAGATAGCGTCAGGAGAGTTGTCAGTCTTAGATCGCATATTAAATTGACTTTCCTGTGATTGTCTCAAGTGCCTGACCTTCATCATTTTGTCTTATGAGATAAATCCCATCCACCTGATGCTTCAGCACTAATTATTATTTGCAAATACAATTTGGCAGCTCTGGTTCTGTTCTCACAGAGGGTTTTGGCTGGTTCACTGCATTTGGGTGCAACGTTTTCACTCAATATGGTATTATTTACTATATTACACACTCTTTACCCCCACACACACTCTTTTTTTGTATACACTCGTATAGCCTTATCTAGTAAATATGGCAGAGCATTCTGCTGTATGATGTATTATTGTCGCAGTGGCATTATACCAAACTTAACTTTAAGGATCAGAATAAGAATCACCATTTTTGTCCAAATGCATTATATATACGACATAAAGAATCTGCCTTGGCATTGTTGTGTCTACAATACATACCTGCATTGAATAGTTTGCTCCAACTTTCACTAGGTTCTTGACGAGCTCAGCAGTATGCTGAAAGTGAACGTTGGCTGGAATAAAGAAATGAAACATGTCAGCAAAATCCAGCCTGAATCCTAACAGGGGAAAGAAGAGACAATCAGCTTCTGATAGAATAGACGGGGGATGAAAATACCTCACAACAAATTTAACATGGTTCATCAGTGGATGTTTTCCAGTGAGTACCTCTGGAAATCCCAGCATCAATTTAGACAACCCACTTTCCTTTTATCTTTTGATTAAAAACCATTTGCCTCATTACCTTTCAGGATTGCATGCTTCTTTTTGCAGAGCAGTGGTGCACCACAGATACAGTATTTTCATCCTATTACAATTTATTTTCTCTCGCTTACCATCTGCTGTGCCATGCACCAGCATCAGAGTCTGCTCCCTAAGTGCTTGAACATTCTGCAGCACACTGGAAAACTGTGTGGAAATCAGAAATAGCAGGTGGATAATAGATTGATCGATATGTTAACTGGCATTGAAGAACATAATAAAAGAGCAGCAACTTCGGTGTGAGTTACATTATATACCAATCACATGCGCATGCAGGCACAGAAAGACACACGGTGATTCAATCCACTTGAAGGTTTTTGAGTGATAAAAGTATCTCTTTCTTCTGTGAAATTACCGTGCAATTAACATTACCACTGGTCTTACAATATTAACATGTGAATTGAAATCATCAGAAAGAAGATGTACAGTCAAGTAAGCATGGCGTCAAAGTCTAAAGAAAGGAAATGTGAGGCTATGGACTACTGTAAACAGTGCATTGTTTGTGGATTGTTTGGTCTGAAAAACAAATTTGCTTGGATGTTTTCACTGTGCTTGCAAGAACCAATTTTGTTCTTCCCCAGTGTCCCCAAAGCTCTTTCTCATAGCTGTGAAAAAACCCCATAAAAAACCTCTGATAGCTAAACATCATCTCTGCGCGGGAGGCCTGAGAGAGCCAGACAACCCTTTACGACAGCTTATGAAAAACCTATGACATGTGATCTAACACGCCAATGCACACAGTTACCACGCAGAGATGAGTGACAAAATCTTTGCTGTGGAGCACAAAAAAAAAAAAAAAAAGTGAAAGCCTCGCTACCTCTGACTTTGATAGCGGCGACATTCAGTAACTGTGGGAGCTTAACTGTAGGCATGTCAGTGATGTTACGGCAAGCCGCTTTCAAAGACCTAAACAAGATCAACGGCAAACAAGCGCGGGGAGGTAGTAAACACGCACCTGATATCTGCTGTCGTCCCGTAATGGCATGCCAAGGTATCTCTCGGAGAACGCTGATGCTGTGCAAATGGAAAGTGATACATTCTAAACAGTGCTTCTGTGAGACAGCGCTTCAGGTGCAGCTAAGTACCCAAACAACGTGTGATTCCTGTCATACTGAGCCAAAAGAAAACGCTTTTAGTGGAGAGGAAATGACCCCTCATGTAGGTGAAAAGGTCCCCGGTTCCTTCAAAAGACGGTAAAAGATGTTCTTTATCCTGAATTCAGAGCTCCTGGTCTATCTGTGCTTTAGTTTAGCTATAAACCTTGAATTCACCTCCCATTCAACACCCTTCTATGAGAGGTAAGTGGATTCTTTCAAAGCAGACAGTGGAACACATAAAAATTCATTTTTTTCTTATACTCCGTGCCTCCATACCCACCTCATGAAAAAATTCAATCAATTTTACATTTGCACCTCAATACTTTGATGATATCAAATGTTGTGCTGAATGTTTGCCAAATGCCAAATCCAAATAGTTTTCTTAATTCGACTTCACACAGGGATAAGCATTAACATCTACATGGGAATTAAACATACCAGAATCTATAGAGCCATGCTGTACTCACCATAGAGTTTCCAGTCTGTCACTGGTGACATTGCACATGCACATTTGAATAGGCTGTCGGTAGACTTGAGCATCATTAATGTTATGTAGGCTCCATAACCCTGGGCAACAAACAGAAACATTTTATGTTACATTCAGTATATGTATGGCCAAATCCATAGAGTTGTTAATAAAGTATAAAACTGAGTTGGAAATTCAGTCATTGGAGTGATTAATTGGAAATTCAACAAAATACCCTCTTGACACTTTAAACTGTGTCTGTTAAAGCTGTTAAAATTAACCTATGTTGGGTTTCAGGGAAAACCACATAACTGCAATTTTTGTGTTCTTCTCACTTAGATTGAAAGTTTTTCTGGTCAATTATCTGACTGTGTTGAGTGAGTTTCATGACCATTGAGCCCTTGAAACCTGTTAAAACCTGATTGTATAATTTCAGCAAAATGTGTCTCAATGAGAAAATAAGCATTCTTAATTTCTGAAAAACCACATCAAATATAAGATAATACAATATGCATGGATTCTGTTCAACAGTAGTGATATGGAATGTGGATATGGAAAAAATTAGACTATAGCGATTGACATTCAATTTTGCATAGGCAATAACATAGGCTCACCCTTCCAAACACTCCTATCCGTGTCCGGTCAATATATGGGAATTTCATCATGTATCTGGAAAAAAACAATTCAAGCGTAGAGTTCATAACAATTTATTGTATAGTGCAACACATACAATGAAATGACACCTGTTAATACATTATGAACTGCAGTTTAAAACATGCATAACATCTGAACACCAGCTTCAGAACAGCAGCATGGCATATGTATGAACAGAACAGTTGTTCAATCCTTACCCCAGCTCTTATGTGGCATTCATGAGTAGCAGTGGACAAACGCACAAACAAGCTTTGGCCCCATTTTCTGTGAGTTTGTGAAGTGCTTGTTCTATCTCTTTTCATTACAGTATCACTTGTTCTATTCTCTCTTGTTTAATCTGTATGTGCTCTTTGTTTACTGCAAAGAAGCTTGCTGTTGTGTCACAAATCTCTTAGCAATCACTTCTGTTGGCATTATGGAGCTCCAGTGGAGAATTGGCTGTGTGTAAATAATGGCTAAATATATAACAACTTGGCTAGAACAAGAGACACCTGGAAAAGATTGCTGTGGTGAGACTGTAGGTCAATTCAGTGATGTTATAAGAAAAAAATGAATAGTCTGATAAGGGAGATTTGTCTTAGCCCTTGCCCCTCTGGTCTCTCTACTAAAGCGAGTGAGTCAGCTTGATTAACAAACAGTTTTTGGCTAGCCAGCAGGCTAACTTAGCAAAGCAACTGATGTTAATGTTAACATGCAAGTACTAGCCACTAATGCTAGCTTCTTAGTTAGCTAGTGCGAAAATCAGATATGTTTACAACAAGCCTATACTTATACTTATACGATACTTTGGCTAACTGATATTATCTAAACTGAAAATTGATCATATGGGGAAATTATCAGAGGCCTGTACTACGAAGCAGGATTTGGGGTTAGCGAGGTAACCTCAGGTTTAATCCAGGGTTTTCGGTGTCACGAAGGCGGTTTACTTTTTACCGGAGTATGTTGCCATAGCAACTTATGCTGAGCGGCTAACCTGCTCCGGAGCAGGTTATGTTCAGGATACCAGATCGAAACGGATAAAAAACCCGCCTCCTCACCAATCAGCTCCCTGGACAATTCGGCGTCATCGTTTTAAACAATCTTTAACAAGATTAACAAAACCAGATATGAATAAAATCATTGCATTCAAATGAAAAAATAACTGTACAAAGGGATTCTATTGAAGTAAGTAAGAAGATAAGAAGGACTCTTCGCAGGGCAATGGTGTTTAGAGACCGGCAGAACACCTTCGCTTTCCATAAGGATTTATTATATTAGAGATATAATAATTCCTGGCAATTTGCCCACTCTGGCTATAAAAGAGGGCTTCTATCAAATAGCGGGTAGCTTACAATAGTGTGTGTGTACAATAATGTGTAATTTTCATACTATTCTATCATTTTACTTACCTGCCCTGGGACTACGGGCGGAAAATAGCAATTTGCTAAAACCTGGTACATTACATCTCTCCTTGTTTTATAAGGTTAATGTTCTTTGTACTTTGTCCCTGTTCAAATAAAAAAAAAAAAAAAAGTCGGCTATAGTTATCAATAGTGAATTAAATTTACTATTGCATGTGACAGGCAGTTATAAGTCTATTTACCTACACATTTACACTGCATTACACAATCTGCATTTTTCCTCCAGCCATCCTCTCTAGCCTTGGCAACAGCAACTGTGTTACTGTTCGCTGTTGTATTTTTGTATTGCTCATATTTATTCATTATAATAGTATGTTCTTATTGAGAGAAAAAACAAATGTTAGTAGCCTAATCCATCTCTTTCACATACTTCCCACTTCTACAGTCTACTTAATGTGTTGAAATTGTCGGCAGCATTATATTTATGTAACCCCACAATTGTTCAGTCTAGTTTATTGCTTTTATTGTTTTATTTTATTTTTGATACTATTTTTATTTCTTATTTTTAGATTCTACATGCGTGCTTGTATTCTATTTCATTTTCCCTGCTGAATAATTTTACTTTTGTGCTACAACGATCTAATTTCCTCACGGGGATCAATTACATTTCATTGAATCTTAAATCCGCTGCTCTGGATCTGTCCGTGTTGCATGTGATTGGCTATCTGTTACAAAATCCGCCTCTTTTATGTGAACGCACACATAGCTCAAGTGGGAAAGCTGGATTGAGTTAACGAGTTGATAACCACCTTCGTGATACCGATTAAGCGTGATAGCAGTTGTTAGGGTTAGTTAAACCAGCTACTGCAAAGATATCCTGGATATGTTGAACCTGCTTCGTAGTACAGGCCCCAGTTCCTAGTCAAAAACAACAACATTTCTAAACATACAACACGTTGTATGTGTAGAAACACTGTCAGCTGTTCACAGCCAAGAGGTGAGGACCTCCTCTACAGCTGCCAGAGGGTTTGTTAGGCTACATCACCTGTATGCTATGTTAAAGCCACTTAATTTACAGATCTGCAGGATATGATGTAACTATCCCTGGTGCTATTTTGGAAGAGCACCTGCTACATGTTGGAGGAGAAACAGTGAGAGCAGGTATCACTGGGCTTATAAAGACTCTTGAGTTGAGAGTACTAGCTGTCCATTTAGTGGCTGAAAATTTCAAAATAAAAGTCAATGAGCATGTAGCCTTTATGAAGCTCTTGTTCAGGTGCTATGCATGTGTTATATGGACTTCATGAACGTGTCACCTGAAACTTCATCATTTCAAGGTTATTCAAAGAATAATAAAGGAAATTGTATACAACATACTCCAGAGCTGCAATCTGGTCCTGAACCTCCACAGTTCCCAGTCTCTGGTGGACCTCATGCAGGATCCTCTGGCCCTGGAAGCCGCTGCCCCGGCCGTCCAGACGAGCCACGATGACATTGTCTGAGCTGACCAGCACAGAGTCCCAGCTGAGAGCGAAGCGGTCGCTCACAGACTGGCCGCCGGGGGAACCGTCACTAAACAAAAAACAAAATAGAGGGAATTCAAACAAGAAATCATGGTGAATCTCAATTAGGAAAATCATACCAACTAAACTGATTGAGGCAATCAACGATTTCCATGAATTTGAAAAAGTGCTACAGAGGATTAGTTGAGATTTGTGGTCCTGTAGCTCAGTGAGTTCTTAAAGGATAAGTTCAGCAATTCTGAACCTATATATAATTTGGCTCTTGCACCGCAACATTTCCACTCAGTGGATAGTCTTCTCCCAAAATCTACCCGGCTCCATGTGCAACTGTTTACAATCTGACCTGACTGTCCAAAAAAACTAGATCTTGCTGCCAGTAATGCGTTTTCACCCCACTGCAGTCTGTGCTGCAGCAGAGAACAATTTTATTATATTTGTTCTTTCGCTCTCACTATGTTATTGCTCTTGTTTGTTATGTTTGTAGTGTCTTGTAAGCCCATGCGGGCTGGGCACCTTTTGGTGCATGACACTTTGAAAAATAAATTACTTACTTACTTACTTAATAGTTCTGTGATTTTCTGATTAGTGAAAGTGTGCATGATGGCAGAATTGTGTCATGAAACCTGAGCTAGTTTTAATTATGTATTTCACAACTTTTCTGTTTACTCTCAACTCCCCTGTGGAGCCTATAAATGGCTTTTTTGGAGATATTTTGACAAACCCTGTTTGGACTCATTTTTAGCAGCAAGAGACAACGGAGCTCACTGTTTCAACTGTCAGCTGACTTAGGAGCCAATACTGTCTGCGGTTCCAAGTACTAGAGGCATGTAAGAGACAAATTATGGATAGGTCCAGTATCGCCAAACTTATGCTACTTATGCAAAGCGAAGTTACTCAAGTAACTTTGCTTTGGGTCGATGCATGAAAATGTCATAACTCATAAATGTAATCATAAACTTATATTCTGATTATGAGAAACCTGGTTAAAATTCCTGGCTTACTCTCATATCAAATGGGTTACTGTGACATGAAACATCTCACTCTTTACCTTTTGCTGGTGGACCATTCTAGCTGTGGGTGGGAATATTTTAACTAGTTCATTCATAGCGACAGGGAGACTCAATCACAGGGTGTCAAAGGTGCATGTAAACAGCTTGTAAATGTGAATAAGCCCTTAACCTGAGCATGGCCAGGTGCATGTAAACATCACCACTGACAGGTTTAGGGGTTTGATTTCCACTGAGGCTAAATATGTACGCACTCTTCGTCCTGTAAGGCCCTTTGGATAAAAACGTCCACTAAATATGTTATGGAATACGTTATGCTATTTTAGTGTATTTGCACCGTGATGAAATATAGTGATAAAAAACCCATAATCTATCAGTAGATATCACTGTGTCACACAGTGATCTAATATATCATTATAGATACCTACACAATCAAAAGTAGGCCATAGTGACGGGACTCAGAGAAGTCTGGTGGGTAGGAGATCTTCAAAGGTAAATCTGCAAAAAGAAAAAAATAGAAGGATATTAAAGCATCTATCTATCTATATCTAATTCATTTGTGATCTATAATTACAGCACAGACAGTAATGATTTCTTCTCACCAAAATGTTCCATCTGAACAGTTCTGAAGTCAGTCAGCTGGATCCTCTTATACTTCAAAGCTGCCTTCAGCAAAGAGTTGTTCTCAAGGATATAGTAATCTATAAAATGAGCAAAGGGAATGTGTTTTAGGGATGAAGGAGTCCAAAAAGTGCTGCCAACAATTTTAGTGTCATTGCATACAAATGGCCGATAGCAGCATGAAGATTTGTTTTTAGAGCCAGAGATATAATGAGATGAAATGAAAAATCTACATAAGATGGATAAGATCCGAGGCTCATGGATTGCTTTTTGGCGCAATGTGATTTTGTGGTAAATTAAAAAGGAGATCTGAATACAATCATGGATTTCTTCTCTTCAGGGCTTACTGTCTGAAATAAATGAAACTTGATGTATCACTATTGCTCTTTTCACAAAGACTAGTTCAGCTCAGCTCAGCACTTCTGCACATATTCTCCAGTCTGGATTATGACATGCATGCTTTGCAGTCGCGTACAAAAAGGGGAAAAAAATAATACCATTTTCAAACAGATGGTGTTCTGTCCGCTTTTATATTAAGGACAAGGACTTCTGAAATATCTCAAAGCTGTGAAATTTGCTGAAAAAAAAACAAAAACTCTGAAAGCTGGATACAGTTTGTGGTTGGGCGAGCCTGAAAGAATTCAGAATTAATAATTTGCCACTGGTCATAATTTAAGCCATAATAATTTTGCCACTGGCACTGCTGCTAAAACCAGTAACTTGAATGAGCACAACATACAGTCAAAAGGCTCCATTTCAGAAACATTTTACCCACAGCAGCTTGCTGATGCCGGCCTCAAAAAAGGGATCCCTGCTATTCTCTCCACATGCAATAAACAATGACTCCCTGATTTGGCCATTTCTCCATTCAAGCCATCTGAGAAGCAACTAAATGAAATGGAATTCATCCAGCATTTCTAATGGAAAGCCCAAAATCAATAGACGTCTCATTATGAAACCGCCAGGGGCCTTGAGTTCCCAGCTGTGGATGGAGGGTCTATCCAAATAACCCTGGGCAAATTGCTTGCTTTTCTGCAGCACAGCTGTTAACTTTTTGGGAAAAACTATTGATAGACATACAGGCATGGATCACGAGAGAGAGAGAGAGAGAGAGAGAGAGAGAGAGAGAGAGAGAGAGAGAGAGAGAGAGATGTGCATGAGTATGTAAGCATGTAAGTGAGTATGTGAGAGTGAGAGCGTGAGTGAGTGCATGTACTTGTGTGTGTATGTGTATGTGTGTGTGTGCGTGTGTGTTTGTGTGTCCGTATGCATGCGTGTGTGTGAAAGAAAGAAGAAAGAGAGGACAGAAGGAAGAAAAAGTTCTAAGCCGCCCTGTTGACCAGCATGTAACCCCATGGAGTGGCGACAACAGAGAGAAAAGGTGCAGCTTATAGGCTTTTCTTTATCCACTTGGTGGCTCTGACAGAACGCCAGAGTCTCAAGGAAACTCACTAACTCCTTCAAAGTGAAACTTTTGTGGAGCTGGAAGGGATTCAGTGTCTTGCTCAAGGACACGTAAGCAGACACAGAGGCTTCGCAACCTGGGCGCATAAAATTGTGAAATGAGTCAGAATCACAGTCTAAATGTTGTGGCCACGAATTATGTGAAGATTACATTCCTCCTTCACAAATTGGGATTATGTGACAAAATCACAAATTGGACACATCATTTTCACATGTTCGCCATGTGAACAAGTTTACGGTTAAATTCAGGCAAGTGAAACAACTTAGGTTAAGGTTAGGGTTAGGGTTAGGGTTAGGCGACTACAACAATTTGGTTAAGGTTAGGGAAAGGCTTTGGGCATGGTTAAATAAGAAAAACTTAAGCTAAAAATGTAAACTTCACTCGCAGTAGAAATCGTCTTGGTATGAGATGGAAATCGAACCTTGGTCGACGGAGTTGAAAGCAGATATCTCCGCCCCAACCACAACACCCTTACTTTCCATCGTACTATTTCAGCCGTGCCTCTTTCATGTAATCCTTTCATGGTGGGAAAACATACAGTACTGTGCAAAAGTCTTAGGTACATGTAAAAGAAAAAATTAAAGTGAAGATGCTTTCAAAAATAATTAAATGAAAAGTTTCTAAATATCAAAAAATGTACTATAAAGAGCAGTCTACTGACACACTAATGCAGAAAAAAAATGAATAAACATCTAAGACACAATTTATATAAAAACTCTTGGGTGCCTAAGACTTTTGCACAGTACTGTATTTCTCTCACCTTTCATGCACGGAGCATGTATTTGCATTTTAAGACGTCGTCGCTAATTTTACGAAATTTCAGGCGACCAGACTGGAGGCTTGAACCCGGATTGGTCCAGTCCAGATTGTCTCTCTAACAGCTTAGGCCACCCTGCTGCCAACGATAAAGACGTTCATGACATCACCCTCATACAAGAGAGACTAAATGGAGTTCTTACTTGCATTACTGAGGCTGTGTAAAATCACTGTCGGCGCTCCAGGACCTGAAAAAAAAAAAAAAAAAAAAAAAAGGTTTAAACGTGTAATTTTTATTTGGGCTGCATTAAACATTATCCTGTAATCCTTTAAATGACTGAAGGATTATGCGTGCCTAGCATGACTGCCGAGGACTACATTCACAAAATACCGAGCGATCACTTCGGCAAAACCTGAAACCTTAAAGAGCAATATGATAACACTGCACTGTAAATAACATGTTTATGCATGACAGGTTGCAAAGTAGCTCCTCTAAAGCAGAACACAAAAGTCACAGGGGAAAAAAAATGCAGCAGTGCCCCAGTCTCCTCTGTCACTGTTTGCCTGTCACCTTCCCTACTTTACCTATATCAGTTAGGGGTTAAAGGCCATTCACACTGCCTGTCTAATAGCCCCCGGCTGTCAAATTAAGTCAATTCTATTCAGTGCCGGTTTGCCAAATACCTAGTCAGAGGTTAATAGGATAGCAGGCTTGCTCAATAGCTCAGCCGCTGGTGAATCACTCCCCCAGCAGATACACAACTCACCCACATCCTCTCTGCCTCCTCTTCCTCCTCTAATCGCTCTAATTTCTCTAATGGTGATCCTAAAATGTCCCTTAAAATGAAAATGAGCCCTATGGTGAGCCTACAATGGTTTAAAAAATCTCTGTATGTGTATGTGTGTGTGTGATTTGAACCATGCTCACAGAAGTAATGGTGATTCAAGGCTTTGCTAGGAAGCTCTAAGCATACATAGCATCCAAGACGCTGCCGATCAATGAACTTTACTTGAGTCTTTTATAATGCTTTGCCATGGTGTTTTTTTTTTTTTTTTTTTAAATAAGAAAGGATAACGCACAATGATTCACAGTGGTGTGAAAACTCTCAAACAAGCATCAAGGATGCCGCAGCACGAGTTAGAAGGACCCCTGATGTGTCCCTCAGAGGAATGTTGTGTTGTGTGTACCTGCAACCAGTCAGAAGCATTTTATGGGGATGAATTTAAAGGTTGTGTTGCGCTTGATGAAAAGAGTTGTCATGACGAGCTTTTCAGGGTTATGCTGAACTCGGCCTTCTAAAGATAATGCGCTTTCTTTTTTTTATTGCTTGTGGGCAAGGGGACAGTGTTCTTGTCCAATAAATCACTATGCCAAAGTCCAAGCGCATCTGAGCATGAAGCACTCTCATCTGCTAAAAATAAATTGAAACAATAAACAATGTGAAGCTCTGCCCTCTTTTAAATAAGCTGCTCATTGCCCAATAATGCCACCTAAAGCAATTATACACAATAGACCGGCTAATTGCTTTAATTTTATGCTTCTCATTTGGAATTGTTGAGAGATGAATTTAAACTGAACACTTGGAGGATGACAGATTACTATGGGCAAACCCCTGACATCTGTCAAATGGTTCTGGTGCGTGGGGATGATGAAACAAAATGGTCGACTAAATTGGAAACATAAAACACAATGTTATCCCAATTTTAATTGAATCAGCCATGCATCTCCAATGGATGTCGTGTTTGCTTGTAGAGATCATTTTTACCAGAAGATAAAAACCAGAGGAGACTTTAAGTGTGGGGCACTTCTTTAGCTTTTTCTGATTTGCAAGTTAACTTCACCTTAAGAGTTCAAATTAAGAATTTTTCACAAAGGAAAAGCAGAGTGACTTAACATACTGTATGATAAGTTGAAATTCTCAACCATCTTGGTTTATTGCAGGACAAATAAATCACTGTTTGTCTCGTTTACCAACTTACCACATGATTTAAAGGTATTTACTGCTTCTACGTCAGCAGTGATACTAGTAGTAGTAGTTGTATTTACATAGACGTTTTCAAAACAGTTATATAGCCCTTACAAAGGATTCAAGAAAAACAAACACAGATAAAATTGAAAGCAAAAGCAAGAAATGTCAAAGCAAGGTAAGAAACATAAAGTGAACTGTAAGAGTAAGGTCAAAAACAATTAACACAATATCATCACACAAAAGCAAGTCTGTAACAATGAGTTTTAAAAGGGAGGATTTATAAGATAATACAGATTCAGCAGCCTAAGATCCTCCGGCACGTTGGTCCAAAGCCTGATCGCCTCTTGTTTTTAATCTAGATTTACATATAGATATTTATAGTTATTATGAGTTTGGGTTATTGGGTCACATGCCATTAGGTCAAGGACAATAAGATCATGATGATGTCTTATAAAATCTTCATCCTAACAAGTCATTTAGTCTATTATTGAGTCCTAAAATTGTAATTTTCTAAAAATAAGTGAAAAAATCTGCAATTTCACTTGTTTCCGATGCAAATCAACTTGTTTCAAGAATTTTGTAGAATCAACTTTCATTTTCTTGATAGTAGTGAAGTGATTTTGCCTTATTCTGACTTGTTTCAACATATTTCATTTCTAGAAAATTCCATAAACAAGTGAAACTGCATTGGAAAAAAGTGGAGTTATCTCACCCCATTGGCAGAATTTTTCTCTTGGTTTAAGAAAAATAAGATCTGATGGCTAAATATGAGACTAAATGACTTTTCTTGCAGTGTAAGAGCAGAAAGTGGGAAGCTCTTAACGATATTAGCCTACCTTTACAGTGGAGGATGATGTGCTGAAGTGTGGGGCTGATGTCAGCGTCGAAGAACAGACAGTGAGCCTTGTTTAGCTCACATGTTAAGCACCGCCGCGGGAACAGACCCACAGTTTTAACACTGAAAAACAGTAGAGAACAGATTGGGAAAGTCAGACAACCTCCAAGAATCAACACAAAGCTGCACAAAACTTCATGAGTGCATGGCAGCCTTGTCTGAATCTGTGCTGTATATTATCATATTAATTATACTCATATCCATAATTAATAAAATAATTGTTCTGGAAAAAGAAACACGAGGGTGGATGTAATGTGATTACACTGACAATCCAATCAGGTTAATCCAGTGCAGTAAAAAAAACAAAAACAAAAAAACAACAACAGTCGATTACAGAGGTGTTATGATGATATCAAAGATGAGGATTGTAATTAACAAAAGCTTTTGTTGTGACAAAACACAAGATGGATTTTAAGTAGCTGTCAAAAACAACTATTGTATAGTAATTGGGTGCAAAACAAATCACCTGAAAAGTTGCCGTCTTCGCGGGGAACCTTCCGTACTGAGGAAATACCTGCCAGGAGAAAAGAAAGACACTGAGTTGTTGTTGTCAGAGAAAACAAGGTATGGTAAATTAAATGAAAATTAAATAAAGAAAAGTAAACACATATAATACTTGGACGTTATGTTCCCTGTTTATTTTAGATGAATCAAAATGAATCCCATTCAGTCACGAACACTTCTGTATATGAGGGGGCTGTGTAAGTGTCTAAGAGTATGACAAATTGAAGGATAAAATTCACAGTGCCCCAGTGCTAATTAATGACAGGAACGAGTTTTTGCATAGTGTATTTTACATTCACATAATGTCACTCCCATTCCTGTTATAATACACTATGTTTCTAATTATTGTGAGTGTGTTTAGTTCACAATAGATACACACTGCCCATCTACAGCAGGCACTTGCAGAGTGCAGCTAACTCACTAGCAATGTTTGTGGTCATTAAAAACGCTGCAAAAATACATCCACTTATGTCATTTAGTCACATAGTCTTAAAATCTAATTGAAATGACACTTTCTAGAAAATCCTTGAAACAAATTGATTTGCATTGGAAGCAAGTGAAATTATGTAATGCCATGGGCAAATTTGTTTTACTTGTTTTATTTACGAAAATTACGATTCAATAATAGACTAAATGGCTTGTTAAGATGGAGATGTTTTGCAGTGAGGAGATTCATCCTTACTACTTTACAGTTTGACTGTAGAGACAGCAAAATATAGAAAGAGCAGATGTTGCTAAGAATATGACAGGATAACAAAAATTCAAAACTTCAATGGATGTTTACATTTGGTTTGTCTATTATCTAAAAACATTTGGATAGCATCAGATAGGTTCGGATGGCATCATAGCATCACTATAGCTCGTTATGTTCATTATGTCAGTGACTCACAGGTTGTCGTTGTTCTCGTCATAGGCGATGATCCTGGTCACCTCCCAGTTCCCTGATGTTAGATGCCGGACTTCATTTTGATCTGCTCTGAACTGAGAGAAAAGGGGCATGGAGAAGGGAAGATAAGCAGGACTCCAGTATTCACCAACATATGTGATATACTTCCTAAAAGGCCTTGCATTTAACAAGTTAGCGTTTTGACTAATCTGATTTTGGCATGAATGTCCCTGTTTCGGTGCCAAAACTGACCTGTGTAAACTCCATCTCACTATTATTTTGAGTGTGTGCGTGCTCGGATGTACAAGCTGTATATTGTTTCTGCCACATACTGACCCACTGCTTCTGTATAGTCATTTTTTTTTTGCAGAATTATTCATCAACTCTGACAAATTCATTACCACAGGGATTAAGCTAAATAGGCTTACCCAGTGATTTATTCCTCTAAAAAATAATGCTGCATTAATTCTAATCTAATGTGATAAGTGTTCTCCTTTATTGTAGTGCTATGAGAAATAAGAATCGGCGTGTTACACAAACAGCAGGGAGACCATCCATGGCTCTCCAAATCTGTATTCAAGTCAGCCTGTTCATCTCCATTATGTTAACTGAAACCCTGCATGCAACCTGTGGATTTCATTGGATGCGGGTGGGGAATTGTGGAATATCTTTTCTCATAAGAACAGGCTCTTCTCTTTGGATTTTGTGCTTATGTTGGTGGGGGGAAAGTTTCATAAAGTGGGCATGACAAGTTTATTTTTTTATGATTATATCAACAGTTCAATTAGCAGTGGTTTCAATAATAGCATGATAAATAAGGGCTGTCGTGAGTAATTTCCTCCATTCTCTGTTTATTTCAGAGCGTAGGCTGCACATAAATAAATAAAACAACATTATTAATGCTGCGGCAATGCGCAACGTCCATCAAGTAACAATGGAGAATCTAACCAAATCCCTTGTGTATGAAACCTGTGGGTTTACACTGTGCTAAATGAAGTGCAACCTGACCGTAAATGCCATAAATGTGCCGATGGGACGTTAACCTGTGTGGTGAACATGGCGATGTGATGGAACTCTCCTCGTCCTCCCTGCTTAACCGGGACGGTCAGGAAGAACCTGCTGCCGTCCCTGGAGAACACCGGCTCCTGGTTCTGTAGAAGCAAAGAAACAGGAGGGCCGAGTCATTTTTTGCTTGGGCAGAACAAAATCCGTGTTTTGTGTACCCAAAACATGTTCATAACACAATATCTAAGGCTGGATTTAGCAAAAATGTCAAAAAATCAGGTCTGACTTTTCTTTCATTGCTGACTAAACGGTCTGGAGCATAATTTTCAAAATCTCATTTCAAAGTTGTTCCAGTCTGTTATGAAAAATCAGAAATGAAGTTATGAAGTGATGCATTTTACATTTCCATCAGCAACAGCGGTTCGTTTGGAATAAATAGAAGAAGAACTGGGTAGTTAGCATGAGCTGTGATAGCCACCATGGCTGAACAGACAAAGGAAAGAGCGCCACCTACAGAAACTCAAACTGCATTAACAGAAAATCCAAGAAAAAAGACAGCACAGTACTGGTTTTCTGGGATGTACAGTGAAAAAACACCACAGCAATGACCGCTTAGCACCAAAGAAAGAGAGAAATTCACAGATCACCACTTTAAAATTCAGTTTGAAGTGTCCAGTTATGCCCGAACGAGAACAAGTTTCTGCTGTAGCACGAGGCGCCGAGTTTAGTCGATACATCTGACACATTCAAACTGCGGTTTGTGAAACCGACACTGGCTCCATGGCTCCATATCTCCAAGTAACACAAGCCAAATTCTGCCTCAGATGGAGACAGTTTACCCAGAATCCCTCTTTGGCATTTCTTAGAAGCCAGACGTCTGTGGCCTTATATGATCTTACATTAAAAAAAATCCATTACGACAGGCCCCCTGTCTGCTCCGGCACAACACCCGCAGTCAGCAAACTGGGATCTCGGAGATTACCACTTTAACAAAGACAAGCGGGTCCATGTGCCCAGACTGTCGAGTGGTTCAATTCGCCGCCGCTGGAGCCAAACATGTACTGTATCCCTGCCGGCTTATAGGATCGAACCCCGCCAGAAACTTTCTCTCCTGTGCCTCCGCTGCTGTCGCTTTCCAACTGGCTGAGTAAATAACAAAAATGCTGCAGCTGAGCGGACTGCACTGAACAGAAAAGTAGGGCCAAAACGTCTCATTGCGCACTCAGAAAAATAGCAGTTCAGCTCAATTATATAGCTATATAGTAATTATATAGTATAGTAGTATATTGATCTTGTTACTAGTTGTGTTTTTATCGAGGCATTTTTCTGAGATTCTTTTATAATGATTTTAATTTTATTCATTTTTTGTTTATTTTCTATTCCTTTTTTTTACTGTTGTTCTATTATTTACTTAATTATTCTTATCTTAGTTGTAGGGCTGCAACTAACGATTATTTTCATTGTCGATTAATCTGTCGATTATTTTCTCGATTTAATCGATTAGTTGTTTGGTCTATAAAATGTCAGAAAATGGTGAAAAATGTGGATCAGTGTTTCCCAAAGCCCAAGATGACGTCCTCAAATGTCTTGTTTTGTCCACAACCCAAAGATATTCAGTTTACTGTCATAGAGGAGGAAAGAAAGCAGAAAATATTCACATTTAAGAAGCTGGAATCAGAATTTTGACTTATTTTTCTTAAAAAATTACTCAAACCGATTAATCAATTATCAAAATAGTTGGCGATTAATTTAATTGTTGACAACTATTCGATTAATCGATTAATCGTTGCAGCTCTACTTGTTTTATTGTTTTTTTTCTGTTGTTTTTTTCTTGACACTACCTTCTATTTTACGCCATGCTTTTATTTGTTGTGAAGCACTTTGCGACAATTGTTTTGAAAAGTGCTATATAAATAAAGTTTATTATTGTGATTATTATGATTATTATGGAATTATATCAAGACTAGTGCAGTGCCCATTCACAAAAAAAAACAAACACACAATAGGCGTAGGCTATCAGTCGCTTGCTTTGAGCTCCGCTGCTGCACAGAGCACTGTTCGCTTGTTTATTCAAAGTTTATTAATATTGAACGTGTCGTGTGTCCAATCCAACACTCCTTGGGTCCCCAGCAATACACCCACCAAGTGTGAAGTAGATCAGACGAACGGTTCTCGAGATTCCTTGCTTTATGATGATGTGTATCTAGTGGTGCAGCTATATCTTTTGGCCTGTTGCCTTGCTGGACTTTATTTGATGCCAGGCTATTGGACTCTATCTGGGTTCAGTGACTCCCTTGACATCACTACACAAGCAAAGAGGTTGATGATAGAAATATAAATCTAGGTCAGCAGAACCACATGAGTTCATTGATATTCTACAGGCAGCCAGTGCAACTTAAATGACTCACCGCAAAAATATCCACCTTATCAAGCACTGAGTCTTAAAATCTTATTTTTTCTTACAGTAAAAACAAGAACAAAGCTGAAAATGGGGTGAGAGATGATCTACTAATTTCTGAGTTGAACTTGTTTGAAGGATTATCTTGACAATACCTTGATTTAAGGCAGATCATCCCAAAGCTATTGAGATAAAGTTGATTGATGTCAAGTGAAATTACATCTTTCCAAATTTTTGAGAGAAGCAGGGGATTTTTAGAGTGAATCCTTGATTAAATTACGTAAAATTAATTTAATCTAGTCATTTTTTATGGCAGTATGGGCTTTTATAAGATAGAGTGGAAAGTACTTTACCTGCTTTGAAAGCCAGAGCTCAGAGCTTTCTTCATGCCTCTGAAAAAGAAAGGACAAAATGTCATAGACTGATGTTAGTTTACTCAGATCCACTCATCTGGCAGCCAAGCCAGGGTTTCATTCCAAAATGCATGCAAACATATTCATTTCTATAAAAAAAAAATGTTACAAGAAATTCATCAAGTAAGACTTCCAAAATAGAGGTGATTCCTCAATAATGTATCTATTTGGCAGACAAAAGTTTGAAAATAGCTTATAATGGAACAGCATTGTAAGTCTTGGAGATGCAGTGCGATTATGTTCTTTTCCAAAATGAGTTTTCTTTCATGTCAGCAATAATTTTGGGAAAGTACGTGTCATATTTTTTTCAAAATGGGTGTAGGTCATTTCGGAACAACACCTCAAGGGTATATTTCCCAGATAGACTCCCCTGTCATATAATGGACCCTTTCAAACAGCCGCACTCGCTCTTCATTTACTTTAAAACTCCACTGGGGACACAATTCCCGGCCTGAGCTCTCATTTCAAACCCGGAGCCATGAGCGCGTGCCATGAGTGTTGGCAGCGGCCGGCGGCGCGGCGTCCAGGCCTGAGCTGCCTCTTGGCTGGCCGGCGTGTTTGTTTGTGCTCTGGTCATCTGTGGGAGTTAACCCAGGAACTATGGATTTGGAAAGCGGCCTGTCTCGTCCCATGGTGCCGCGGGAGGGGCGACGACTGCTCCGTGCCGTCCAGAGATGACAGACAATACTGAAACTTTTTTTTGTTGTACTGTTTTTATTTCATTATTTTTTCATTAAGAATTTGAAATATATGATATACTTGCAGAGATAACTTCACAAAATTCCTTTTTTTGTATTTTGGCAACTATCCCACCTGCCCTTAAGCCCCATCCCCTTCAATCCCATATGTCGTGCACTCTAAAAAAAAAAAATTATTAATGAGAGAAAAAATAATAAATAAAATTAGAATAGCATGTGTTGCTATGGAAAAACTAACATGCATTACTAAAGGAAAGCTGGAAGTTTTTGAAAATATCTAGGGGAGTTTCATGGAGTTTTTGAAAAATGTTGGTAATGATCAATAAAGCCAAAGACTAGGGTGGGGGCGGGGCAACTGGAATAAGATTATAAAGTGGAGTAGCCCATGTGATCTTCAAGATTTCTGTACATTATAATTACGGTAACATCTGTATCTTCACCTCTGTTTTAATTACTATGTTTTTATTTACTTGCCTATTCATTTGATGGTATACTGTATTTGCTGCCAAGACTGACCTTTTTTTTTTATATGTACTGTTTTTTTGAAAAATTGAAAAATTGAAAAACCCCAATAAAAATATTGTTAAAAAAAAAAAAAAAAAATTAGAATACTGAATACTAAATAATACCAAATCATAAATACTAAATAGAATACTAATTACTGAAAGATTTTACTCAAGCAGATATGCTGTTATGTCACCTAAGTGTTACTCAAACCAAAGTAAGAGCACTTATTGTGGTCTAGAAGAGTATCTCACAAAAACACTCCAGATCCTTTCCATCCAAAAACAATGAAGGACGCCACGATTCATGCAAATGACTTGATGAGCTGTTTAGGGGCCAAGGTTTAGGGTTGGCTCCTTTTCAACTCACAACAAAATAACCCATGGCACCACTCATAGAGATGAATACATTTTTTTTTACCTATTCAAGTAAAAGCAGGAACAGATAAAATACTTGACTGTGAGAAACACTGAGAAAAAGAGTGTTACCTTGAAAATCAAGTACAATATAAGTACTAAGTAATAAGTACAGTAACTGAAGTAGGAGTAGGCTAACTATTAACTTTCCACCTCTGGCTTTATCAAGCGTAGACCTTGCTAAGTGCACTCCACTAGACTCTGAGAAGTCAATACACTATAGGCTTTATCCTTGAACACTTTTTGAACACGTCTGAAAGAAATACACAAGGCTGAAGCATTGCAACGGGAATTAAGTCTTCATTTTCTATTAATTTAGACAGCAAATCGATGGCCTAATAACTTCCCAGCTGATGATTAAAACACATTGAGATAAATCCCTAACCTAAACTTTACACAGCGCAAACAAGGTGTCACATTCAGAAAACCTTCAGTTGTCGCCCCACACACACATACAGAAACATTCACACACACAGACACACACACACACCTTGACGCAGGCTCCTGTGGTGGTGTCACACACAGTCAGGATGGAGATGTTCTGCGCCCGGTTCAACCACCTCACAGACGTCTTGGTCTTGCTGATCCACTTGACCATGGTCACATAATGTTCCCTACATGGAAAACATCACGTTGAAACAGCCTCTTTCAAATTCTGTTGCTATGCTTCAGAGTTGACTGCAAGTTTTGAAATGATCTTCAAGTGATGCTGAACTTTGGTATTACCTTGACGATATATAAAAAAAAAACCTTGTAAACTGTCGCTTAAGTGTGGTTAAGTGAATCGCTTTCTTTATGTTATTAAACCTTTCTGTTTGGCACTGAAATTCTTCTGTCCGGATTTTTGTGCTAGTTCTTTTATATACTGTCAGAATCTGCTTTGTTCGCGTCTGTTTATCTGCTGGAAGTGTGACTTTTCAGATCCTCACCATACAAAGGCAGTAAATGGAGAGAGAAAAAAAGCACAATTCTCCAGTCAACTCTACCAGAGCAACAGATAACAGAGAATCGACAATTTTTGGGGTTATATCATGGCTAGGAAGCTATATACAACCCAGGGACTACCAAAGTTCAACATCACATTCACTCTGTCCAAGATAATGCAACAGTATTATAAATGTAGGAGATACAGTGGAACCATGGCATGTTTCTTGCAGGAAAGAGCTACTTTCACCAAGGCTATGGTTACACTCAAGGCTTCTTTAATCATCCGTCCGATATGGAAGCGGTCAGGCTCGCAGTCTTGTTGGCATTCTACATCGTCTAGATCAGGGTTTCCCAAACCTCTCCTCGAGTACCCCTTGTCCTGCATGTTTTAGATCTCTCCCTGCTCCAACACTGCTGATTTAAATGATCAGCTTGTTAACAAGCAGCTTCAGGGGTTGATAAAGAGTTCATCATTTGAATCAGCTGTGTTGGAGCAGGGAGAGATCTAAAACATGCAGGACAAGGGGTACTCGAGGAGAGGTTTGGGAAACCCTGGTCTAGATCATCACAGTCTCACACAATTCATGAAATGAGCACGAACTCTGAAACGCAAATTATGTGTTTTGGACACAAATAATGTGAAGATTACGTTCCCCCACCACCAAAGGATTATGTGGCATGAATTGGACACGCTGAGCTAAAGGTAAACGCTAACGCCCGTAAACCACCCTGACCTCCACACCTTTGCTTTCCACCATATTATCACATACAACAAACTACTGCCTGTTTCTAGTCATGTCTAATTCATGTAATCCTTTCATGGTGGGGAAACGTATCAGCACGTTATTGGCATTTTAAGACATCTTGGCCATTTCACACATTTTTGTGGGACTGGGCTTTGTGGATGTAATCCAGCAACAAAGCAAGCAATGCATACAAGCAGTGTAAAGCGATGGAAGTAATGCAGACACAGATTTAAATACAAACACAGGAGATGCGTAACAGACATGCAATTTCATAAAATCTGCTGTTTGAAAATCATGCTGAAATGACAAGTGTGACCATATAGCCATTGTGATTTAAATTCGTTTTTTCCTTCACCAGACCCTCGGTGGGATTCGGGGGTCTCAGTTTGTCCTTCAGTTTTCCTAAAATAGCTTGTTAGCAGTTCTTTCACACCAAAGGTTACAGCTACTGTAACTGCAATGCAGGGGCACAGTGAGCTGCAGTGTATAAGCTCTTCCCACAAGTGTGCCAAGTGTCTGGTGAGGAAAAATAACCAGCTAAAATTCAAAATGTCAAAAATTTTGCTCCAACTGCTACACCGGTTGATGCATAAGTCCGACAAACACGTGCACAAACACCATATCTCACCGTAGTTTGAGGCTTTCTGGTGGTGTGAGCTCCAGAGTGTGTGTTGGCCCGTAAAGATTGACTACATACAGCTTCACCATCGGGTTGGGTTGGCCAGCCTGCACACACAACCAGGCAAAAGTCTCGCTTCATTGCATTGGGAATTGCTGCATGCAACACTGTCCAAAGTGGCAGGTGCGACCAGTAAACTACTGCATAATGATGTAGTGAATTGGAATGAGTAAGAAACTGAGAGTAGCAAAACATGGTAATGCTTTACAGTGCAGCGCTATCTTTGTATCAAAATATACATATAGTTAGACCATTATGTATGTGTTGTTATACAGAATCTATCCATCTGAATCTTTGCCTAACAAAAAAACAGCTAAACATGAAAAAAGACTGCTGATTAAACATGATGCAGCAGAACAACAGTTAACTTTTCATTCATTTATTTGATAAATAGTTTGCTAGGTCAGTTCTGAGTTGCCTCCCTTTGAAGCAGCTGGTAAATTACAATCTTGACGAATAAGCAGTTAAATTCTGCCAAAGGTTCTGGTCTGAACATTGTTCCCGAAACTCTTTAAAAGGAAAAATCCACGCTTGGATACTCTTACACTGTTAGATATCAATTTGGGATTTTTAGTGCATTCCAGTGCACTTAATTTCAGTTAGTGATTTCCTCCATTTCCCAGAATTAAGAATTCGACAGCCCCAGAGAAGGGGCATTAACTTGAACATAACAAAAGCTTTGTGAATAGGTAAACAAATATCCAATTAATGGAAATCCACCAAAATATAATACACTTAGAAGGGTGTAACACCACAATGTAAGCACAATTTCCGTTTAGTAATAAGCTACAGGTTAATACACAGATAAATACACTGAAATAAGACAATTGTAAGGGTAAGTGTTACCAAATAACAAATTACAATAGACAGCTTGTTCTTTTCTCTGCTCATTTGTGCAAGGAAACATGGTTCATGCAGGAGATCCATTCATCTACACAATAAGTGGTTTCCAAATGTGCCGACAGAGCAGTTCACCCATATTGTGGTAAGTACAGTTTCAGTTTCTGACTAATGTTTACCTTTGGGTATGGGTACTGCTTCCCTTTGGGGTATGTCATGCCAGTGAAGCGTGGTAATGCCATGTAGGGCACCAGACTGTCATTAAGGACCAGGAAGGCCAACCTCTCTCCGTCAGGCGACCACCAGTGCGCCACATGGGTCTGAAGGATCTCCTCTGTTTAGGGAGAGACACAAGTAATACAACACTCTTTTAACAGGAATCAGGAATCTTGAATTTAAGGGTGCAAGAAGTAAGATTTGTACTGTCCCATAGCACAACATGGCCATAATATACTGTATCTGCAGGGGTTTGAAAGGATTTCATTTGGGTATCAATGATGACTACAGTACAAGAGAGCGACTAGCATCACAAGACATTTCAGTTATGAAGGTTAAATAAATTTGCTCTCAAGCCATAAAAAGCAAACGACAAAGCAGTACTACTATTATATTACTTTGCATCATGATATATTACATATTCACTAGATGTTTCTGTTTGATCTCTGCTCTAATTAGATAGTTTACTCGTCTCTATTGTGAAAATGTGACGTTTTTCATGCAAGAGACCTGTCGATGTTGTAGGAACTCCTTTGTCACCAATATTGTCACCAAACCTGTTGTATATCTAGAGTCCAAGAAGTTGTGTTTTCTCTACTTTGGCTTGTAGGCGTAAGAATGGAGAGGTGCTCATTGGTAAACAGGGTACACATGCAAGATTAGTTTTATATCTATTCAACAATTAAATCCCAAGAGGGACACACTGTACTTTGGATGCTAACGAACAAAAATTTGCTGCTTTTGAATCCGTACTTACTTCACAATATGATTATGAAGAAAAAGAAGAAACAAGGAAGGAAAATCAGTATGAACAGTTATGGTGGTCGCTTGCAGATAAACTTTCTTAAGATTTACATAATCTTCCTCTTCCTAGAGTGACGGGCCAGTTCCCTCTCCCAAATATAATTACTTTTTTCAGTCCAATTCTGTCACTTCAACCGCATTCATGTTTTAGCATTGTTTAGGATGAAACTAGCTTTTGTAGATACTGTAATTCAGCATTTCCTTCCTCCTACTACTGTGCATTTGGGGGAAAGCTGAGAAAAAAAATGTACAAAGTTGAAAAACAAACAAAAAAGCACAAAAACAACAGTGTGTTTAGGTAATTTATGTCTTAAATTGGAAAAATCACCAGAAGGTAGGCATTTAAGTCAATTTTCTATCCATATCACAAGGCAGTGACAATCTTTCAAATAACACTAAGTGTATGCAGTGTGTTTACTTTAAACACACACAAAATTACTTATCACTTCCAGTAGGAAGGAGATATCTGCGCTAGAACAAACATTATCAATCTTTAACTGCTGTTTTTTGTTGGGTAATATATTTTCCAAACAAAAACTAAACTTTTACTTTAATGAGACATTGGGCCTCATGCAGCAACATTCTCTTAAATTTCTCTTGTATTTTCTCTTAATTTTCTGTTAAGAGAAAAAAATAAGAGAAGTCAACTCCAGATGCACCAAACATTCTTAACCATCCAAATATTCTAATTACTCTAAAACATATAATAATCTAAATTTGATTATATGATATTCATGCGTTTTTTTATGTTCCTCAAATTTAAAACTTATGTTTCCTTGGGTTGGACAAACAAGAGTGCTCTCAGCCACTCGTAAAATTTTCTTACAAAAATAAGAAAACATTGGTGAATCCCAGAAATCAATGGGTACTAACAAAATAAGAACAAATTGTGGATACGAACAAAAATAAGAGAAAATTTTTTCATATATAGCTTCCTGCATGAGGCATTCTGTCAGCACTTTGAAATTAAGTTAGATATCATCATTTGTACCCAGAGATGCTTAAAATCCACTGTGGCAATGCGGCTTGTGTATATCAAAATGAACCCAAGACGATACTATCATATTCTGGATTTTAGTTGTTTTTCTTCACCAGATACTTCATATTGTTATAAAAAAAAGTTCTATGTTTGTCATCCAGTTTCTCTAAAATGGTTTCTTAGCATTCTTAGCATCCGTCATTCCAACAGTTAAGAGCCACGGGTCTGAACTGCATGCTTTAGCTAGTTGTTTCCTTAGATTGAATGAGAAATATCCCTTTATGTCTCATGCAGAATTAGCCCAAACTTACCTTCATAGAGCCAGTCAGCAATCCCATTGAAGATGACCCCTTCCTTCCCCGAGGACGTTAGTCTGAGGGAGTTGCTCTTGACGTCTGATTGGTAGTAGATGTTATTTTCAAATATGTATATCTGTGGAGAAAAAGCACACCGGGGACTCTAAGGGTCTTAAAATGTTACGACTGACATGTCACATTATATAGCAGGTTAACGTGGTGCGATGATGTTCAGATTGCCTAGATAGCAAAACTGGCAGGGAGTGGCTCTAAAGGTTTTAAATATGTGCCAGTGTCTGGGCTTTATACTCACATCATTCATACATATGTACTGGATTAACAATCAGTTTCATACACACAGTATCTGATCAAATATACAGGCTATTCTCTTAGGATTAAAGGTGAGTGTGGGTAAGTCATCAAGTGATTACCTCCCATAATATGTACTGTATTTGTGGAAGTAGGCCCATGATACCTCCACGGGACTCAGCAATAAATTTACCAGGATCTTCTACTCAGGTTTGACACTGATCAGACACACAACATGCCAACACTGCAACAGTTTTATTTAACATTCAAATCAAACACGTAGTTCATTGCTGTATGTTGAATCTGTGACATTTTCATATAAATAAATGTCAGTTTGCTACTCTCTATCAGACAATAGTGATTCAACCTATATCTAGTTCATGTTCAGTTTTACATTTGCTGTTCTAAACACCCAGTGTTTCCTTTTTTTTTCTTTTAGAGATATTTTGTTTATTAATGAAACTTTTATAGCAGCAGCAACAGCAGTTTTTTTGGAATCAACAGAAGAAGAACTGGGTAGTTAGCATGTGCAGCGATAGTCACCATGGCTGAACAGACAAAGAAAAGAGCGGCACCTACAGAAACTAAAATATTTTGCACAAATAAAACAAAAAATGAGGAACTTGTAGATTGCCACTTTAAAAATTCACTTTGAAGTGTTCACTCATATCCAAATAACAATAACTTTTTGCTGTAAAATTAGGCAATGCTGAACTCAATGGACACATCTGACAAATCAAAAGTCCAGCTTGAGAAAGTAACAATCTGAGTTCATCTCTCTAAGTTACACAAACCAAATTCTGCCTCAGATGCAAACAGTTTACCCAGAATCCTTTGGCATTTCCAAAAACACAGACGTCTGTGGCCTTATGTGATCTTACGGTACATAACAATCCGCTAGGCCCTCATCCCAGCTCTGACATAACCTCACAGTCAGCAGGGCCCTCTGCCATCTAGACTGAAGGCATCAAGGCATAATCACTCCAGAAGGCAGTGTGTGCACGTACACAAGGCTTAGAGAAAAGACCTTTTTTAACAGCAGAGTCTTAGACTGTTTCCCGCTTCAAACACACCATCTGCAAGTAGGAAGTTCTCTGCTAAGGTGTGTGGATTCATCAGAACAACAACGGTGTGAGAATAATCAGCTGTTTGAGGTTTTGCTGCCACAGGTTTAATCTTTCAAATTGTAGGGAAGAGGGAGTTGGTAGTGTTTTTTAAGACAAAGTAGGCTGAAAGCTTGGTTTAAAGGATAATTCCAGCCACAGCCAATGTTAAGCTCTTTTAAAAAGAAATCCCTGTGGACTTGTCCATGCTATATCAGTAAGTGACTTATTTCCCAACCTCTAGACACTGTTTGCTTTTATTCAACTACAAACAATATCAACACTGAGATGGCAAACTGATTATAGTAATGTAATCCATGGAGGTGTGTGTATACAAATTTTTTGCTGGGCTTCATCTAATGAAGCATTAGGAAAACAGCTTTGTGAATGGAAAGTGTGTTCCTATCCAAAAACATTCGAGCATGTGATGTGCACATTCAGAAAGCCCTCATTGGACAAACAGGGGAAGAGGCGGCGTGTCTATGATGTTTTGTAAAAATGGACATTGGAGCAAGGAAGTAGGCAAAAGACCCAGCAGCATAGCTGTATCATCAGAACAATGTTAGATTCTGAAATGAAAACATAAAAAACACCTGTCCAAAGGCTGACATGACTAGCTTGGCTAGTTTCACCATGAACTCTCACCACAATCTTTGCTTACACTTTTTTGTTTATATCTAAAGTCCCGCCTTAGTATTTCTCACCAATCTCTAACATCCTCAGTGGCTACATCCCGCCTCATTTCAAACCTCTCAGCTCAGGAACAAGGTTTCTCTGCCTGAAAATAATTCCTATGAAATGCATTTGAATAAGGAGATAAATCAGCAAGTTATATGTAGACTCACAAATCAGTCAGACCTAATGATAATAAAAAGCTTGTTTCTTATTTGCTTACCCGCATCAAAAGTTAGAAAATATAGGTAAAATGTAGGGCATCTACAAAATCTTTCTAGCTACAGGTTTCCACAAAAAACAAATAAACAAACAAAAAATAAAACAAAACAAAACTAAAAAAAGAATTTCATAAAGGAGAGAGAGAAATCTGGCAGGTGGGCTTAACATTCACCATGGCTGGAATTATCCTTTAAATTCACAAATTTCAGCACAACAGCGAGAAAAATCTCAAATCAAATCTTTTTTTTTTCACATATGCATGTGTACACTCTCTCTCTCTCTCAGACACACACACACATACACACACACACGCACAAACTTTTCAAAAAAGAACATGTTGGAAAGTGCCATGACAGTCTTTGTGCCTGGGTATTTTACTGCCCTTATGGGACAATGTCACCCAAATGCAACAAGAAATGGGACTGGGGATGAAGTTAAATTCTTATTTTGTTAATACGTACTTTATCAGGGAGCCCAGATCTTCAAAAATAGGGTGATTTATTTTTCTGGTGAAATACTAAATCGGGTGTTGCAGGGAGCCAATAAAGGACGGTGTTTATACCTTCTACATTTCTGGAAATTATTTTGGGAGGCTTACCTATTCATTGCACATGTAATATTATTGAAAGTAACACAAATTTTGGTGTGTTTAACGTGTTCTTATTATCGAGTTTGTAGAATGCATACAAATATGTATTAATCAAATACAACGAGAATACTGTGTATACTAGTTGCCTTTTTTATCTTATCCCTTTTTTGTCTTTTGAAAATCAACGTCTGCAAGCAAAGGAGTTTTTATTAAAAAAAAATCCAATCCCAAAAGAAAAACAGAAAAAAAAAATCAATATCACTAGAGAGACAAAGTGAACTGGTCACAGAAACCAAATGACATCAAGACTCATCATGGAGCAGACTGGCACACAACAACAACAAAATGCATGAATAAGTAAGGTGCATAAACTAATTTAGAATAGCCCTGAAATGAAATAACCCTGATGCAGGCGAAGTGAGAGTGTGATGTGAAGGAGGGTGAGTGTGTGTGTGTGTGTGTGTGTGTGTGTGTGTGTGTGTGTGTGTGTATGTATATTCACCAGTTGCTGGCCCTGCACTCCCCAGGCAGCGTACTGCAGAACAGAGTTCACCACCTCAGGAGGGTCCAGCTCCCACACCTCCCTGAAACAAAGACAACAAGCAATATCATCAAGGGAGGGAAAACTACTGAGAAACACAAATGGCATAGAATGAAGGATAAGTTTGGCTATTTTGGACCCATATTTAATTAGTCTCTTACATACCTTCAGCACTTGGACCCACAGAGAGTATTGGTCCTATAGTCAGCTGTCGGTTGAAATGACAAGGTCCCGTTGCCTCATGCTGCTAACAATGAGTCCAAATATGGCTGGTCAAAATATCTCCAAAAAAGCCAGTCTGTGAAAATGATATCGCGACCAACCGATGTATTTATATTCACTGCCTGGAAAGCAGCAGCACCGCACCTTTTCCACTCAAACTCTACCTGGCTCCATGTGCAATTATGTACAATCTGACCTGACCGCAAAGATCACGCCGCCAGCAACACACTCTCACCCCACAGCAGTCTGTGCTGCAGCAAAGAAAAATAATTCCATGATTTCCTGGTTAGTGAAAGTGTGTATAATATTGGAACTGTGTCATGATTCCAGAGCTAATTTTAATTAATTAATTCAACTCCGCTTTGGAGCCTACAAATTATCTTTTTTAGAGATATTTTGACAAACCCTGTTTGGACTCATTGTAGCAAGAGGCAACGGAGCTCACTGGTTCAACTGTCAGCTGACTCTGGAGCCAATATTCTCTGTGGGTCCAAGTACTACTGGTATGTAAGAGACAAATTATATATAGGTCCAGAATCAATGAACTTGTCTTTTAAGGTTTTCCCTGATGACAGATATTTTCACCACACAAGACATCTCACAGAACACATACCGTGTATGAATGTTGTAGATACTGTAGGAGGCCATGTAGGAATGGCGGTAAACCTGGAGCAAAATAAAGAGAGAGAGAGAGAAAAAAAGATGACTGCGTGCAACATTAACGAGTGAAGCAGCACCACAGATAATGACATCATAAAAAAAAAAAGGCAAGGAAAAAAAAGGCATCAAACAAAAAACGACTGCTGGCTGTTTTCAGTGATAGAATCTGTAGACAATGCAATTTGCATGGATGACAGCTGTGGGACGAGACATTTTAATTCCATCTGAGAAACCCATCATCACCGAGTGCCTCTGCTCAGAAAGCCCGGGAGAGTGAGGGAGAGAGCGAGAGAGAGAAGAGAGAGAGAGAGAGAGAGAAAGAGAAGAGAGAGAGGCATCAGAAGTGCCTGTGACAGTGGGGTGCATGTAAAGCTGTCTCGATTCCCAATGGAGAAGCTGTGCCTGACATGATAATAGAAGTCTGACCATGGTTAGTGCTCGGGCAGAGAAACAGCCCGGGTTTTTGCATTTTATCATAAAGATGATATTCATGTGCTCAGCTGTGATACATAGCCTGGGAATCTGTTAAAAGAGCGAAATTACACCTGGATTTCTGTACCATTAAAAGCATCTTGGGGATAGACTTAATTGATAATGGGTGTACATCTGGGCTGTGTTTAAATGCACAATTCATGAAATTAATTGTCTTCCAAATTCAAAAACTAAAACAAAAAAAATGGTTTCTTGTATCCAACTGGTTAAGACATAATTGTGCATGAATGCTATATCATTAGCAAATGAGTTGTAATTTCTATTTACACTTCCAATTGATTGAAATGAAAATGAATTGAACTTGGTCTCGGTGCAAATTGTTTTTCTCTGGCTTTGGTAGAGATAAGCAGTTCCGTGAATTCGTGTTGGAGCATCAACTAGTTTGCAAAGTGCAACCTCCAGCTACTTTCTTTATAAATATTGTACATGCCATGATGGACAAAACTGCTAAAAAGTGCTAAAAAAGAAGCGAGACAGAGAGAGAGAGAGAGAGAGAGGGGGAGAGAGAGAGAGAGAGAGAGAGAGAGAGAGAGAGACATGCATGAGGGGATAGAGAGAGTGATTAAAAAAGATTTACATGATACTGTATATTTGATATATCTGTTTGAGCAGACAGGGGGCAAAAAAAATGGGGAACCAGAATGCAGGATGGATAGCTTGAATTAAAAACGCCTTCTTCAATCAGAAAGGGCGCACTTTGGTGCCGTGAATTATGCATAGTGGTTAAGGATGTGGAAGGGCTTAAAGGAGATGTAGGCATAAACGGTGATAGGGGCCGTGATTGATGAGTGATTGGGGCTCTCACCAAAATAGCGGTGACAAGCCGAGATGAGTGATCTCCTGAGCCGGGACAGAGGTTGGTCTAACTCTGATGGCTTTGACAAATGCCTGTGCTCCCTGCGCCATTTACCAACGTGGTGTCAGTGAAACAGGTACAGGAAAAAGCCTCGCAATGCAGGACTCTTACCTAAGCATTTACACGCTGTTTTCCTTTGGGATAAGATATGGAAATAGACTTTCAATACTACTGTACAGTAGGGATGGGACAATATATTGAAATTCAATATATCGCAATACAAAAATGTGACAATATATATATTGTGGGGCAGAAAAATGAATCATGATATTAGCTTCATTTTATTCTGCTCTAGTAATCACATATGAGATGGCTTGACCATCACAGTTTAACAAGCTCTCCACTGAAATTGTATTATTTACACTTTGTAATGACATTTTGAAATTGTTGTTTACATTCTAGCAAGCAATGCCATTGCTAGAAAGATTTCTGTCTCAGAAACATAAATCTGCACAGTCATACTTTGTTGTCACTGAACTGTTATTTATTTCATCATATCATGGTTGTATCAAATCATGAACCCTATATTGTGTATCAAATCGTATTGTGAGATAAGCATATCATCTTATCCCTACTGTACAGTTGTTGTTGTTTTTATTTTGTGCTAATCTATTGATCCCAAAGGGGAAATTCTCCTTTCTCCCTCCACATGGAGGGTGGAGATCAGGTTACAGGGTCAGTCACAGACTGGCGCTAATGTAGCTGGTACAAACTCAGTGTTTTGCCCAAGGGCATTTCCACACGGTGGACACCTGTGGTCATGGAGATCTGGTCCTACAGAACCTTCCAGTTAGAGGATGATCTCGCTAATCATCAGGCCACACTGCTGTCTGGGTGCTGCCTGGTTAGAGCCTTCAAGTGGGAATGAAGGACTAAATAAAGGAAAATAAAAGAAATAAACAAATAAAGTGAGAATAAAGGCAGAAAATATAATCCAGTGGTTTTATTTTTTCAACCAATCACAATAGTTTACATATAGTACAATAGTACATTAAAGTACATTAGATTCAATGACACTTTAATGATCTCCATGGGGAAATTGGGTCATTGCAGCAGCAGAGAGTTTGGTTTAGATAAGAATGGCACAAATAGAGAGTAGTGAAGATAATAGAACAAATAATTAAAACTACCGAACATATTAAGAATAATATGGCGTCTTCATTGAGAGAAGCAAATGTACAAGTGGCCATCACTAGCTATTCACATTATCAGATGTAAATACACAGAAGTGTGTCCAGATGCATTTACAGTGTATGTACTAGCTCTTATGCAAAGATATGCACAGGAATATGTCCAATACAAGCGCAAGCAGGGCAGATGTACTGAGCAGTCCAGAGCAAAGGAAGAGAGAAAACAGTCCAGAGAAAGCAGCCATCAGCACCTTTTTATTTGACTGGGGCTGTTGCTGCGAGAAGCATTGTGCACATGGATGTCAGTTGGCACAAATGAGCGCTGGAAGTGCTCGTCGGTACACCTCAGGGGGGCTGAGCCAGAGGCTAAAAGTGCTCCATCGCTGCATCAACTCATCGCAGACAGGGTGGGAGGTATTGTCCAATATGCAGTTCATTTCGGATCTCTTTCCCTCTGCCACTGACTCCAGGCTGTCCAGCCCCGTGTCAGAGGCAGCGATTTTGTGTGTTAAGCCTGCTGGCATTTTCCATCCTGATGCTGCCTCCCCAGCACAAAACAGCAAAGAACGGTGCGTTGGCCGGTACCGATCCGTAGAAGATGAGAAGTTGAGACACGTAAACTTGAGCTTCCTCAAGAATAGTCTTCTCTGTCATTTCTTTTACAGTGCAGCTGTGTCATGAGACCAGACAAATGTGCTGTCGATATGTACTTTAAGAACATGTTGGACTGTGCCACCTCCTCATCCTCTCCCTGCATGTTGTCGGTGTCTTGTGGCTTGTTGCTCTGTTGGAAATCCACTGTCAGTTCCTTCTTACTAGGCCTGGCGATACACGGTGAAACTTTTTCACGCAACTCGGATGTACACAACTGAGTTTCAGCGCAGTTGCACTGTGTATCACCACCTGCAATTAGGCTAACTGAAACATTGCGTGCAACCTGGTTGCATCAAGTTGAAACTGTTTGCAACTAGGTTCATGCATCAGTCAATTAAAACGCTGATATCATGTCATGTGACTTTCAGTTGGGCCAGTACTACTACGGCCAGCTGATAGAGTAACAACATCTAACAAAAACAATGGATGACAAACAGCTTATGACATACATCCAAGAAAAATAAATCACTGTCATCCAGTATTTAGAATGTTTGTGGATTTACTTTGCTAATATTATCGTATTCCAGGTAGTTTAAATATTTCCCGTATAGAAAGTTAACTTGGCAGTGGATGTTAGCTGGCATTAGCTTAACTGCTACCTGTATACATAGCTTCCGTTATGTTAATATTACACCACAGTGAAGAGATTTAACATGCCGAATCACTTACTTTTACACTTGATGTCAACACAAATAATGTAAATAATAATGTAAAACGTGACTCAACAGTTTAAACTATTGTAGAGCATGTTGTTGCGTGTATATTTGCTTGCATTTGAAACCCTAACCCTAACCCTAACCCTAACCACCAACTAGACCAAGTTGCGTGAATAGTTTCACCGTGTAACACCGGTCTAACATTGAGCTGCAGGTAGTTCTCCTTGCATCACATGACAAATCTCTCCAACAGACTCCTATATGCCTACTTGCCCTCAAGGAGTCATCAGAGAACTTCAAAGCTATAGGGGGTTGATTGGTGTTATAGGCCTATTTCACTGCCATGAATATGATGATTTATTAAAACTAGGTCACCCATGTAGTAGAAATGTGCAATTATTTTTGAAATTGGAGCCCTGAGAAAACTGAGAAAACGGCTGTAGATTCCCCATATCGCTCTTAAGGGGGAATCCTACAACAACCAGAATGCATTGTGCACGTCACTGACTCTGATTGTGTGTTCACGGTCAGTGTAGCACCAAAGACAAAGTTAGCAGAGACAAAGCAGCGTTATCTTTTTACTGAGGCTTATTTTCATTTACAAAATGTTTTTCCTCATCGAGTCTGGATAAATCGCACTCGTTTTCAAAAGATCATAAAACAAACCAGCGGAGTCAGTTACGTTATGTGGATCAACTCACCGAGTGCTGAACGGTGCCGCTGGATGGAGCCGCAAGTTACAGGTAAAGTTAACACAGTCGCTGTTCGCTGTTGTTCTGTATTCAGAGTCGGCAAAGTCCGATATAATATTCTGTCAGAAAACAAAGTCAGGTTCACCAAAGCACCGTGAAGTTTGTTGCAGCGCGGAGTTTTCTGTCTGTCCCCCTGATGATCATCACCGGGCTTTCACAGGTGTTCAGCCCCCAGTGCAGAGCGTCTCTCTCGGCTACAGGCGCGTCTCTCTCGGCTGCAGAGCGTCTCTCCCGGCTGACGCTGTTACAGCTCCCGTGGTCGCCCTCTCCTCCACACTCTGTTTTGTCTGATTCCACAGCACTATATTCGGCCTCATAAGTTGTAATAGTGGCGCCATATCTCTGCTCCGACATTATATTGTAAAGCTAGTTGTTTTTGTGTTAGATTCAGCTCTTCTGGATGAATCACTTAGCAGCTTAGCTTATCTTAGCTGCGGCTGAAACGTCGCTCCAGTCCGGTGGTCGCTTCCTCTTCCAGACTCTGTTGTCTGATTCAACAGGCGATATTCGGCCTCGCATCATGAAACTAGTTTTCTTCCAAATATACTGATATTTTAAAGTATTTAGTAGTATGATATTTTAGTGTCTGCTTTTCCCTATCGCTAGCGTAGCATGGGACGGGAGTGTTTTGGGAGAATCACATTTTACCATCCTTGAAGGCACCACTACAGAAAATGCGGAAATGTAGTTTGTAGTCTAAGGCCGATCTCCAATCCAACAGATGACGCGTTTTGCGTCACCTGGCAGAGTTTTGCCGGCAAATGAGTGGGGAGCTCTGGGTACAGGCAACATTAAGGGAAGTTAAACATTGTTCATTTGCATACTACCCATATTGTAATGATACAATGCTGGTTGAAAATCTGCAAAGTTTCCCTTTATCTTGTGAAGGCATTAGCTTGAATTTGATTACCTCTGGGTGTGGCAAAGAGATGGGGCAAAAACAGTTAATTTTCAGCTGTGCCGCAGTAAGTAGAATTTGCTTTAGTAATGCTTTAGCTAATAGGGATGTAATGGGAGATTGGAGATACCTGTTGGACCAGTCGCATTATGTTAAAATGGCAGGAGTGTGACGATAGTGTGCTATACATCCCCTAAATGTAAAACATTACTGCTGGGTGTAGCATTTCAGTGTAAATGGAATCTAACCCATAATGAGCACACAGAACATTATTAAAGATCTCTACCCACAAAAGTTTTACGAGGCTTTTGCCAGTTTTAGACGTTGCACAAATAAAGGGTTTTGAGTCCCAGTCCTAGTAAGCATCCATGTACAGCCCAAAACAATGAGTTGGTGTATCAATAATAAAGGCGCTTCAAGGCTAATAGCCGACAAGCCAGGAAGATTGTTAGGGAGCCCAGTCACCCCGATAACAGACTGTTCTCTCTGCTGCCATCAGGGAGGCGCTCCCGCTGCCTGAGGGCCAACACAGAGAGGATGAGGAGGAGCTTCTTCCCTCAGGCCATCCGACTCCTCAACGAGAACTGTGCCTAGCCCCACCACCACCTCCAAGTTAGGTTGCACTATTTTCATAGGTTGCACTATTTGCACAATTCTGTGTATAGCACATGTGTATATAGTCTACATTTTTACTTTTATTCTATTTATTAAATTATGTCTCAACTTTAATTGCTCTTTTAAATTTTGTTTTACACACTATCTGAGCCGGAACAGGTACCTAAAGCATTTCACTGCACATTGTACTGTGTATGATTGTGTATGTGACAAATAAAATTTGAATTTGAATTTGAAGGCTCTTGTTCATAGTGAAAGTAAATTGTTTACAGAGAAGGAGAGGATCCTGACAGCTTCAAGTGAATCAATCATCTTGACTCTCCACAGTGTTTCTTCTCAACACATATTGAATGTACTGAAGCTGACATAAGGGTTGAGTCTACTCAATAGACTACTAGTCTACAAATATCTCTCTGTATTGTGTAACTGTACCTGGGGGTAAAAATGTAGTCCCCAAATGCACCACACAACATTTCTCAAACTTTGACACACTGAAATGAAACTTCACAACTTTCTGCCATGAAATAGCAGAACTCTCCACGGACTGCGCAAATGAGGAGTATAGGCTTACGAGTAATTTTGAAATACTAATAGAGCGCCCGTTCACAAAAAAAAAACACTCAATAGGCATAGGCTATCAGTCGCTTGCTTTGAGCCCCGCTGCTGCACAGAGCGCTGTTCGCTTGTTTATTCAAAGTTTATTAATATTGAACGTGTCGCGTTCAATATTAATAGTAGATCGGACGAACGGTTCTCGAGATATGCGACAGACAAACAGACAGACAGAGAGTCCTTGCTTTATAGTATGATTTAAACTTTTCAGCCATTCTCCATTAAATGAAGTAGAGAGCTCACATGGGTATGGTGACCTTTGTGGGCGGCTCGATGATAACATTAAAAAAGGCTGTGACATTTTCAACGCTCAAATGCAATAATGGCTGTGAAGATGAATAGTGGTGCGTCAGAAAGCAGAAAGAAACGGTGACATGTACACAACAAAACACGATTAATGTTATTATGAGATTATTTATTATTTATTTTTGAAAACACATACTGAAGTCCGCCTCTTTCCAAAAAGATGACAAGCCCACATGTCTTTTTAGTGACTATTTCCCTTTATATAGTCCTTTAAATGTCAAATGATTAGATTTACCACACATTGACCGTCCTTCTCCTTCTTGTCCCTCTTTCCTCAGTCAAGATGAAACCCCCAACTGACTAGAATGCAAATCAGATAAGAAACATGAATCTCCCTGAGGAACCAAAGGTGACTGGGTCTTTCCTATCCTTTTGAAGGTCATACTTACAAAGTCTAGCAAAATAAGTGGCATCCTTAAAATCTCATATAAGCATATGTTTGCCTGTTTTACTCTTATGTAACTTAATTTTGATTAATGCCATTTTTATTTCACTTATTGGCTTCATTACTCCTTTTTCATATGTGCTATATGTATAAAGAAGAAGAAGAAGAAGAAGAAGGCTAATAATAACAAAACTATTCCTTCAAAAAATGTAAAATATAGATTAAGTTGTAAAAATTGTATAAAATGTATTCTTTATTATGCTTTATGAGACAGAGTCGTATGCCTTGTGCCTCATGCCTTTCTTATGTTTTAAGCCTAACAGATAGGCTTCTGAGGGAGTAAGTGGAGGGAGAAGAACTTTGTGTGTTCAGGTTCAATGTCACCCCAAAAGAAATGCAATTGAGTCTCCGCCCCCTTGTGGTATCAACCTACTTGTAAGCAAACAGGGGGAAATCAGGATGTATCTGCACAATGGAATGTAGGCTGAATGGCTACCAAAGAATAACAAAGCATTGCAGTCTCTGCCCATCATAAGTGAGGCTCTCTTGTATTAAAGGATATGTGCGGCCAACATTGACACCCTCAGGTTACCATGGCAATGTCGTCTCTAGGTACACTTAGAGTTATGATGCTTTGCGCTTTGCACTTTCGCTGCATTAGCATACCATTTTAACAGGCCCAATTACAGACTAGACGTTTTTGTCTCCAACCTGATGAAATCGGGACGGGGGTGGATGGATCGTGTCTGTCAGTCCGTCCATCAGATGTGATCGCTCAGATGATACCTCACACACCACGGGTCTGATTTTGACAAAACCTGAAGAGATGATGCCACTTCACGCTGTGTTCTGGCATTTAAAAAATGACACTACTTGGCCTGATGGAGACGCTGTAATTAAAGGTCAAAGTTTTAAACTTTGAAACTGCTACACCACTGGTCCAATTTTGCCAAAACTTGGAAGGATGATGTATTTTGGCACCTTGTATTCTGGCATTTAAAAAAATACACAGATTGGCCTGATGAGGGCGCTATAATTAAAAAATAATTAAATGTCAAAATTTCTAAATCAAACGTGATAGCTCAGACACCACTGGTCTGGTTTTGATGAAACGTGGAGGGATGATCCACTTTGGTAATGGGTTCTGGCACTTACAAAATAATTACAAAATAACTAATTGGCCTAATGGGGGCGCTATAAAGGTCAAAATGTATAACTTTGAAAGACCCCAGCTCCTACAAATAAGTCAAAGTTGATGCGAAACTTGCTACACACATCCAGCTATCCATCCACCACTGGGTTGATTTTGATGAAATTTGGAGAGATGATGCATTGGGTGCCTCCATCATTCTAATCGTAACTATCTGATGTTATGAAACGACAGTTTTGTGCTGTCTATACTTGCTGCTTTCCCTTCCCAATTTGTTTACATAGCTCATAATATTCTGCATATTATAACATTACTGTAGATAATTTTATCACTGGTAGATCAGATCGATGCTGTGTTTAAATTTTGTCAGGGTGTTTGACTGTTCTTGGGATCAAACTGTGATCAGAGTAAAATACAATCATATCCAAGTGTCACATGTAGCAGGGACTTTTATGGACACATTCAGGAACCCAGGTGTTGTACTTTAACAACAAAATCACAAAGGCGGGCTATTTGGATTTTGTTGGCATGATTGGAAAAATTTTGATAAATGATAGTTGGTACCACCATATTGCTTGCTGCACCAGCCGCCATTCAAACAAACCCAATCTAAATGCACTTACAGATGGACAGAATACAGATCTGGTGTTTAGAGACACAGGTGCTGTTTTCCTACCGTGATTTCATACATCAGTGGGCTTTTTGTTTTTTGTGTAATACCATGTGGGCTCAACAAAGACAGCAGTGATAGATTCTGTCTCTCCTTCTCCCTTTTTATCTGCATTACATCTGTGATTCCCCTCTCGCCTTATTTGTTCTTTAATCAGCATTTGAGGCAGGCATTGGGATATTGGAATCTGAACTCACCCCATGGAAAAGATGATTTAAAAAGGCCATTCCATCAACATAACTCAATGCCTTCCTAGGGCAAAGCTGGAGAATGGGGATTATTACATTCACGGCCACAAACAAGAAAAAATTGAGTACTTGGAGAACAGAAAAATACAGAATAAATAAAAGCATACAATCCATCTACACCGAGACAAGCAAACAATGGAGGCTGCCACTCAAGCTCAAGGGTAAATCAGTCAACTTCAAACCCACACATACTGTACCCTTGTAGGAAAGCACTAGGCTCTTACTCAAACCTGACTAGCTTTAAGCTAATTCTTATCACCAACAAAATGCATGGATAAACTAGTGACTAGGCTGCAGGATTTGCATTGACAAGAGCATTACAAGATGTTTACTTGGCTACAACAAACAAGCCTGTTGTTAGGAGTGACAAACAGGCCACCCAGAGATTATGAGCTTTTATCAAGCTTAATCACTCCCAGATACAGATGTAGTCAGATAAAGGCATGTAATCCTACAGCTAGGTGAAGCTACAAGAGATTTCTCTAACACCTAGACACCTTCGCTCATTTTAGAGCAGATCTGGTTACCTTGTTTATTCTTTTCAACATTCAATTAAAGGTTATGCTCAACTGCAAGTACAGAATCAGTGGTACAGTTTATCAGGTGAAAGCCTGGGATTAAAACAAACCCACATCTCTGCTCTGCTTAAGGTCTCAGAAAAAAAAAACCTTAAGCAGTGCAATCAGAGTGAAAATTGCCTTCATTTGCCTAGTTTGTAGCATGTATTGAAAAAAGACTTGCTGTTTAACATGCTTGTTAAATTAGCCATTATACACAGGCTTGCTCACTACACAAGATACTCTACAGTGATTGGACATGGCATCACATGCAGTGCAGGAGTGACAGGTAGAAAGGTAGAGATGCAATAATTAAAGTAGCCGCCCTTTGCCTTGATGGAAAGGCAAAGGCTTTGGAAAGAAATTCATACATAGGCATCAACTATTATTTATATTTGTCTAAGAAACTAATTTCAAGCATTTAAGCAGAAGCCTTTAGATCAAAATGGCTTTAAGAGAATGAAAAACATAGTACATTCAATCAGGTGGGTCCAAACTTTTGACTGGCAGTGTATATACAGTATATAGACCAAATGTTTTCACTGCAGTGTGTGTAGAGTGACAGGGTGGGTTATTGTGAGAATGTGTAGATTCCTATAATAAAAATAACTACTAGTATTGTTTGCTGTGCAGTGTCATTGGCAGATGGGGATTCAGAGAAGAACAGGTGCGTTGACTGTAAACGAAGCATGTATGGTACAAGTGAAGTGTGTATGTATGTGTGTGTGTGTGTGTGTACTGTATGTATGCATGATTTTGTGCATGTATGTGTTTGTATTGTGCGAGCTGTATATTCTGGATATGGTGGAAGCTTGTATTAGGGGCATGAAGGTGTTTGTGTGTCCTGTTGATAAAGCGCACCGCTCTGGGGCGTGAGGCGCTCCGGCGCTGGGTGCTCTTTGTTTTGACAGAACTATATTCTTTGCTTGACGTGAGTCTGACAAACATGCGGTGTCTCAGCCATGACAGGTCAACGTTTCCTCTGGCCCCGAGGAGTGCGGTTTCTAGACGGGTGGTTGGTATTTTGGGATACACTTTCAGACTACATCCACTGTTGTGCCCTCTTGATACTGCGGACCTCACTTTGCAGTGCAGGGGGAAAGGGTGTTGGGGGACGGCTGAAATAAAGATATATTTTAAAATTTTAAGCTTCCAGGCACCTGACAGACTTGCTTTTACTTGAACTGTGTTGGATTCTCTGTTATTTTCCTATTTGTACTTTTAACCTTCAAACGTTTCAAGGCCCTGCATTTGCTTTGAATTTTTCTTGTGTTTTTACCTTTACTTCACTTTGAATTTCCCAGTTTTAATGTTTGTATTTTGAACTTTGTTGACTTATTTTATGTGAAGCACTTTGTAACTATGTTTTGATAACTGCTATATATAATGAAGCGCTGTATAAATAATGTATTATTATTGTAATGAGTGCAACACCATAATACCTGAGAATTATAATAATGCCAGAGAATTAACATTCATCATCTGACATAGGAATAACTGAGTGTCAATGAAATGACAATAAAATGACATTTCAATGGTGTCTTGCTTCTGTATTTCAAAAATCATGTGATTGGTTGGGATTTTTATGCATGCATGGTGCGCCATGAAGTAACCACTAAAACTACACTGTTTTCCAGGAAGTAAAACGAAAAGAAAGTATCAAATAGAAGTATGGTATGATAGTTAAAATGAGCTAAAAGTCTGTTTTTATTTCAGTGTGACTTTAAGACATGAGAACATACGCACCGAAATCATCAATTTGTCCCTGATAAATCACTTTCTCCGGTGCTCTATGCTAACACTTTAGCATACACTGTGTTGACTGTGTTTAGCAGTTTAGCGTGAGATATTTTATTGTATTTATTGTTAAAGAGGTGTTCCTTATGATATGGTGAATTAGCTAACAAGATCAAAAGGTTTTCATTTCATTGTGACTTTAAATTAGAGATCACCAACATTACAAGCAACTAAAATAAAGCAACAAAAATAATAGTCAGAGCCATGCTGCCCAGACAAGAGGAACAAAAATGAAAACTCCATTATGAGCAACACTCTTGGAAGAAGAATCAGTAGCTAATTGGGCTAGTTGACAGAGAAATTATTTCAAATATTATTCGAAAAGCCCAGAGTTTGTAAAATGATTTCCCAGTATAGTTATTATGTAGTTATTACACATTAGATTCTATCATATACACATGCCATACTGTATAACATTATAGTTACATGTAGTTATTGTAATTTTAAATGTGCTTTGACAGCGATTTCACCAAACGTCTCCCATTCAGGAGCTTTTTGTCCATCTCTTGCCTTGTCCTGAAGGAACAAATTCTGCACGTTTTGTCTTCATTTGTATCTCTGGCAAAGCCTGAGTCGTAAATAAGCCACACACTGTCGTCAGCAACTTCCATTATTCTTAGCACTGTACACTGCACTGAAACGTCATAAATTATCCTATCCAACATCCTGCTGCTCAGTCGGGTCTGCAGATGAGTCAATCAATTGCTCCTATTCATATCTGTATTCTGATTTACTGAACAACAGACTGTGCAAAATGAGAACTGTTTACCTTAGTTGTTATAACATTCTTACTTCAGTCAGCATTAGTCAGAGAACCATGATAGGCAGAGCCGCTTCAAATAGTTTTCCGCCCACACATGGCTATTCATTCAGTTCCTTTACCTGCTTATTCCCGTTCAGGGTCACGGGAGGCTGGAGTCTATCCCAGCATGCATTGGGTGGAAGGCAACGAGACGCACTGGACAAGTCGCTGGTCCATCACAGGGCGAACACAGATAGACAGTCATAGTCATGCACACTCACATTCACACACATATAGGCAATTAAATCGTCTCCAATCCACCTGATGTGCATGTCTCTGAATTGTGGGAAGAAACCCACGCCACCTACAAATGCGTGTTTGCTTAGAGGGAAAATACACACCAAAACACAAAAAAACAGCTATTGGTAATGTGCTTTGCATTTGTGGGTCCATTTTGTCATTTGGTGGTGTATTTTTCTTATTCCCGAGGGTAGCCAAACGCAGACGACAATAAGTCACGATCAAGATATTTCCAGAGCAGCTACAATGGAGTGTAATAGGAGAAGATTTTTCATTCTCACTGATAATCTGCTGTCCATCTCTCTGTCTCGTCTTTGGCTGAAGTGTGCTGCTTCTGCTCCTGGTCGACTGCTGCCTGAGGCCTGAGGCTTGGTCCATGCCTTTGAGACGATTCTCTGCCTCTACACTCCTCCATTAGCTGTGTGAGCTAGCCAGAGGGGGGGATGCTTTTTACCTGAGGCAGGAACCATGATTGTACCTCTCCCACTCTGCTTACACTCACTGCTTGTCAAATTCAGCATTTTCCACACTGTATTGTAATGTTATACAATAGCTATGCAGACTCACCAGGAATATTTAGCTCCATGGGTCAGGTAAGGAATCGTTACTCAAGCTGTGAGCAGTTACGACACACAACAATATGCTTATTACTGTTTAAAAGCAATTCTGAAATAAAGAATGCAGAAAACTATGTACCGTTTCTTTTTTGCTTTCTAACTGGTTGGAAATATTACAAAACAGATTGTAATGTTTGAACCAAAATGAACAATAAAAGGGTACAGTGGGAAAAAAGAAAAAAAAATCTAAATCTGTCACATTCTTTCATCTGTGGCAATGTGCTTAAAATGTGCACAAGGTGTAAGTGAATATTTTACTTGCTGCACTGGGAATGAACCCATTAGAAAAGTAATTTCATTTCCTTGCAGAAGCCCTTCATCATCGCTCTTCACCACTGTGTTGCAGGTGATAAGTTCAAGGCAGTTTGTTTCATACCACGCTGCCAGGTGAAAGAAATGGCCAGGCCAACAAATACAAAGATACATACATAAATACATACACGAGTGCGGTGGATAACTTTGCTTTACCTGCATGATTTCACTGTATGGTAAAATCAATGTAAAAGCTAACTCATTTCTCCTTCCAGCTAGAATTGCATGATTTCACAGTTAGTCGTCAAAATATTTCATTCTGTATATCTGTTTAAATGACTGCAAGGTAATGGCCTGCACTCTAGTTTTAGTTTCTCACTGACATTTCATATTATTAAAGTTAACAAAAAAAAAAAAAAGAAAAAAAATCATAAAACCAGTTAACAGTATCAATTCCCACCCTATTTGTCCCCAAAATAACCTACCGCCAAAGCTGATCAAAGCAGCAGAGATGGACTGGCCCCGCGGCTAGTACTGGCTGCATTGTTCCAAATTGTAAATCTAACCTCTCAAGCAAAATATGCAAATAAGTTCTGATTAATCTCCTTGTCACTAATCCTCATGGTTGATCCCTTCCAGAGTGGAGGGTCCAATTTGCATATCTCATTTTGCATCTACTCTTTTCTGATGGAAAGCTGGTAATTATGGTACGAACTTGCCCCACTGCTCTATTAGTGAATGAATGTGACCTGCCAATCGCACAAGGGCTTTGTATTTGAATTTTTAATCAGCACCCACCCCCCACCCCCCCACCCCCCATCTCGTCCCAACATTAGTAATCACACAAGGCTTGGTATGGGTGTTTACTCAATACCCATGATGAATTTCAACATGGGTTGGCTTTAATGAGCTTGTCTTTGGAATGAATATCCTCACAAGTAAGTAAAATGTTAGATTTGGGTGAGTATTGAAAGGAGTTAGTGTAGAGGAGAGATGGAAGGTGATATCCCGTCTCCTAAGTGGCTTAGAGTCATTTTTAATGCTATAAACCTGCAAAGCTTCCCACCAGCATTTGAATGCACCAGAAGACGTGGAGACTTTTCAAATCAGTGCGGGCATTCAACTAAATTACCAGCACAACGATAAAGCAACTTTGACAAAAACAAGCCGGGATGCTCACTGTGATGGATTACCTATCTCGAGCAAGTTTCAAGTCTCTGCAAGTTGATTTTCCTACCGTACTGAAATGAATGGAAGTGAATGGCAAAACGCATTCAAACAAAATTCAAACAGTATGGTATGCTTTGGAAAATGGTCAGTAGTCATGTAAAGTATGCAAACTCACATCTGGGAAACTCTGGGATAGATTACTGCCTTTACATGAAGAATTAATTTACAAAAAATATAACTGAACAATTCAAGAAATAAATAAAACATGCAAGGAAAATGTTTTTTTTGCAGTTTTTCCAACTGTTCTTATTTGGCTGTAGTCAGGGAGCCTCCATCATATCGGCAGTGAAGCTATTTAATTAAAGGCCAATATCAGCCCAATATATTGGAAAATCAATATATCGTTCTAACCCTAGTGCACAAAAAGGTAGCTGTCAGCTCACACTGCAATACTCTATATCAACAGTGTGTCACATCAACAGGATCAGTGTGATTTAAGTAAATATATTGTAGCTACAAGACCACCACATGAACACCACATGAATCTGAAAAAGGTCGAATAAGGTCTGTCTTTCATCATTGCAATTACAATCATGCAGCATGATTTTCTCAGGAACTCACCTGTTTCACATCGTAGGCGAAGAGTACATATTTTAAGTCCGGGGAGACAGAATACTTTGCCACATTGAAATTTATCTGGTGGAAAAGATAGATAAAATAAAGAGAGAGAGAGAGAGAGAGAGGGAGGGATAAATACACAGCTCCTTCCCTTCTGTCCAATATTTGCAATGCAATGCACATGATAATTATTACAGTATCGACAGGCGGGTGATAGGAGTGTATTGATATTGGCACAGTACTAGGAAACTAGCTATTTAAGAATCTATACATTATACTGTATGTATATATGAGAGAGAATTATCTACTTACAAATGTTGTGTTTGTCAGAACAATCTCCGTCTCATTGGTGAGGATGTTGAACTTGATGACATGGCCATCACTGTTCCTGTAGATGACTTCAGAGTCTGCACACAGGAACACAGGGAACAAGGAGAAAAACATCTGTATGAGCCAAATAGAATCTTTAAAGCTGTACCGAAAAAAGCAAAAAACAAACTTCAAAGCAACAGCAGTCTGAGGCGGCCGCCCGGATTCTATTTAGCATTACAAAGATGTCATAAAAACAAATATCTTGCTGCTTCATTGTTCCCTAAAATTAAATTTTTGAAATTGAACGACTGTGATGTAATGTGATTAACAATCAAAATCAAAGTGAGATTTCACTGCCAAGCAAACACAAAGACAGGGACTATTTTTCTGGGTGACACGCCATGTTCTCTATTAAAGGGAAGCACATTGTGCGGCAAAGTCAGGAAAACATCTTTTGTACCGGGCTGAAGTGGTCGGACGTGACTGCATTGTTTGTTTTGTGTCAGACGCAGACATTCAGAAATGCACCACAAATGTCATCTGATGGGGGAGTACCGCAAATGGCAGCCTTTGTAGTGTAAACACAACATAGGACACAAAAACACACACAAACGTGCACAACGTCAAACGTATGCATTGCAGACGTACACATGCACATACACACACAAGGTGAGCGGGTTCAAATCCCTAGAGCTGTTGGTGAAATCTGGCCTGGGGAAGTGACCCTTTCCTCAACAGCTACTGACAGCGGACCCTTGAGCAAGGCACTTAATTAATCCTCAACCACGCCAGCTGAACTGTTCAGTGATCAGCCGTAGAAGACTGTGGTTGTACTGGGCATGTGTGCAGCAGGGCCACAGATTAAAGACCCCATGAAGTGGCACGGAGAGCGCGATTTGCTTCCGTGTATCGACGTATTTCCGAACGAAACAGAAAGTTAGAGTGGGAAGCGTCAGCAGGAGGGACTTATTTGAATATGGAGGAAATGGATGCGTCAACGTCAAACTCAGATCAAACACGGACAGCAGTCCACACTCGGCTGTGGAGGAATATTCTCTGCCTCCATCGCCACTGTCTGGGAAAAGATATTTAGGTGAAGCGCTGCCAAAAACACTCCTTCGTCCCATGCTGCTAGCTGAACTGAGCTGCATGCTAGAATAAAATAGCGGGGGGTGGGGGGAATAATTCCAACAGTTATCAAAATTTCATTGGATGAAAGTTTTGTAACCACCCCAGAGTACGGGATGAGTCATCAACACAAATGTGCTGTTTACCGGAAAGAGACAATCTGTTAATTTTGATCTAAAATATCGTGTCATTTTTTGGCCTGTATTGGTGAATAGGTGTACGCTATGTCCAGCAACATCTGCAAAAAGTTAAAAAAAAAAAAAAAAAAAAAGGAAAAAAAGTTATTTTTCAATTCATGGGGTCTTTAACTCAAAAATGTCCAATAATTAAGTAGGAACCCTTTTTTGCATTTCCCCTTGTTCACACTTTTTTTGAGTTGCACACGTGAATCCAACTATTGTCCCTCATGGGCCACCACATGTGATTTGTAGGAGCTAATCCAGTGTGGGAGTGAGAAAAATTAAGCGTTTTTGATCAGAGTGTGTAGCATGGAGCAGTAGAAACTATTGGCACCACACAGCCGGCAGTAGAAGAAGAAGAACAAACCATTTTGTCAACAAAAAATAAAAAAAGAATGGAGGAGTGGAAGATGGACTGGTTGGGGACAGAGAGTGGGTAAACTACAACATGTGTGGTACTGTATGATAATGATGATAAAATAAAACAAATGTTTATTTGCCAGTATGCTGTGTAAATGTATTATTTCTTAGTTCAATAACAATACAATTGCCCCAAAAATGACCCAAAAAGTGGCCCAAAAAATCAGGTCAGGGGGCTTGAGGAGTTAAGTGCAGCCTTCTCTCTCACGACAACTTCTTCCCTATAAACAATAATGTGACTTCAAATCAATTAACCTAATGAGATGAGAGTTAGGAAACAATAACAATGCAAAAACATTCCTCTAATGATTTTCTCATTCCTGGCTAATCAGGACCCTGCAGGTAGGCTTTATTTATCAGTTGTTTGTTCGATAAGTTTTGCTCTAAGCCCAATCCTGCCCAACATAACGGTTTCTGTTTCGATCCTGTGGGCCTCTCACAGTAATAGATGGCATCATATCAGACAGGCAGCATGTATAAATCCATTGCCAAGGAAGGGACCACTTATGTAATAACACCGCATTATGTAATAACTCGACAAAATGTAATACATTTTTTGACTTCATCATGTAATAACACCCGCATTTTGTAATAATCTGCCGCATTTTGTAATACACAGCCTGAACGCAATATGTAATAAATTTCCCCGTATTTTGTAATAAATTATTACATATTGCGGTGGTTATTACAAAATACGGGAGTTGCACTTTTTTTTTTTGATGAAAATGTAATAATATGGTGCATTATGTAATAACCAACCAAAATGGATGTCTTCATTCATAAAATCCTTATAACATTATAACAACAATGTTTATTTTATGCATTCTAGCATGAATCATACTGACTCAAAATTAATTTTAAAAAGATACTATTAGTTCAGTACATTAGTAGTATCTTTCATTGGTCAAAACTACATTAAATGTCACTGCATTCCTTAGCTTAATAGAAACTGGTTCATAGTACATGAACCCTCAAGTAGTACAGTACAGTATGGTACATTAACATGTACCATACTGTAGTGGTCAACAACACTATGGATGAACATTTAGACTATTAAGTATTATCTTTAATTATGTAGTAATTAAGTGAAAAACAACCACAGCATATAGCCTAACAACACACTGATTTGCAGTGGATCATCTATCAAGTAGCTACGATAGAAAGAACCATAGATGGTTATTACATAATGCACTGTATTATTACATTTTCATCATAAAAAAAAGTGCAACTCCCACATTTTGTAATAACCACCGCAATATGTAATAATTATTACAAAATGCGGGGAAATTTATTACATATTGCGTTCAGGCTGTGTATTACAAAATGCGGCAGATTATTACAAAATGCGGGTGTTATTACATAATGAAGTGAAGATTTATCACATTTTGTCGAGTTATTACATAATGTGGTGTTATTACATAATGCGTTGTTACAATCACTCCAAATGAGGATGCTCAAAGACCATGTAAAATGAAAATGACTTGTCAGAACTCCTTATCTCACACTTGCCTTATCTTGTTTGATCATCAAATTTGTTCTGGAGTTTTATTTGTTTGTGCTGGAGTGCTGCTTCGAAAGCATCATTACACTGCTGCGTGCGTGTTGTATGCATGTCCTGGAATATGTGTGTATGTATACAGATAGATAGATAGTTAGTTAGATAGATAGATAGATAGATAGATAGATAGATAGATCGATCTATAGATAGACGTATCTGGTGTCTAGTTATCTATGTGTGTGTCTGTATGCCTTTCTAGTTGTGTGGCACTCTTTGGTGTGTGTGTGTGTGTGTGTGTGTGTGTGTGTCTAAGTAAGAAAGGAAAGTAATATGTGTAAGCGTCATGTCTGGGTCTCTGAGGTTATCTGGTGCCTTTGGGAGCAATATAGTAATGAAGGGCTTTACAAGTAAACACAGCCGTCTTTAGAAAAATCCTCTGGCTAATCCCAAACAGCTGCCGGCTCTGAGTTTGGACGGCACAGTTCACCCTCAGGAATACGCCTCCCCAGCTTCCCCACTAGTCCGGACACTTCCTTCTGGCAAGATCCCGAGCCGATTCCCAGTGCGGGTGTTATCAAAATGTGAAGTCTGCCGTTCTTCTGTCACCTTCACCGCCACCGAAAAATAGGACGCAAGCATGATTCAGCAAATACGATCAGAGATACAGTTGCTCTTAGCACTTTTCGACCTATGTAACTTGTAGTATACACCCAGGTAGAAATTTTAAAGGAATACACCAAGTTTTTGGGACATTGTCCTGTTGGTCAACTTTCCCATTAATACATGAAAACATACACACCAAAACCATCCATTTCTCCCCAGTAGATAGTTGGCTCCAGTGCTCCATGCTAACACTTCATCATAAACTATGCTGACTGTGTTTGGCATGATCTCAAAAAGTGAGAATCTGAGATTGTTTAGCAGCATTAAAGCGAATATGGTATGTAATCTTAAATGATATGTGGCCATGTAGTTTTGAGGAGATTGTTCAAATTTACCATATGATATGGTCAATGAATATGGAATTAATGAATATGGAATGTGATTTAAAAATAATATACTGTTTTGGGACTACTTTCCCTGCTTTCAAAGTGGTGGTGGCAGATGCTGGACTGCATACAGCTAAAAATCACTGTGCAGCGGATGGATACATGGTTGCTCACTTGAAATAGCTCCAAAAATAAACCTATATTTATCTGATATTTATTATATATTTAAACCCAATAAGCTATACTGCAATAACGATATTTCACTTTTAAAATGTATGAATCTACAGGCCACTAAAAACCACTAATATTTTTAAAAGTCAGTTTTGTTACTTTGGATAATGCTAGTCGCCTACTATCATCAACACAGAGTTAGCATGGAGCGTACAATGTGCACAAGACACAAGGATGAAGTTGGTGTTGATGTTCTCATTAGATGACCAACGGCCCAATCTCCCCACATTTGGATGTATTTTAGAGAGCCAAAGAATAATCCATTTTATTATGTCCCACGTTTACCACAGCCCACCCACTGGAACACGTAAAACAGAGGAACCTTTGACGAAAAGTTCAAGCGGCACACTCCAAAAGTTTGTGTCTGTGATGAGGTCGTTCCAGAAGTATCAAAACATTTTTCATTTAAGGTCCAGTGGTGTTAGAGCTCAAGCCAGCGCATGGCTAAAAATGAATATTTAGAGCTGATAAAAGGGAGCTCATATGTGTGATCTTTAAAACATTAGCAAGCACCGATAGGTCTCTCACTGCACTGCACTTGTCTCCTTAAATAATGGAATGTTCATAGCTGAAAAAGAACAAGCTAAGACTCTAATGTATAAGTAATGTGCTACGTCTGTAACCCGATGAATAATGAATTACCTTGGCTTTTTTTTTACTAGGCTTAACTCCCCGACTTAGGGCTTGTGTGGAAGTGATGGTCATTCTACAAATATTATATGACTGCTCACGCCACATACTACCAATGCAATGAGTGTTGGTGCATATATAGTGACAAAACCACATTGTACCAAGGGTATGATACTTGATTAAGGTCAGTGCACAACCCAATCCAAGACCACTGCTTCAAAATCTCTTATACCTAGGACACACATCCAATTCATCTATGTGTGAAAGCAACACAGGAGTTTTACTGTTGGCGGTTCTTATTCTCAGAAATAGCGGTGATCTGTGTGAGACAGATGCAGAATGATAAAAGCCTCTGCATAAATTGTCACAATTTATGTGCATCAAGTGAGAACCCCAGACCTCCTGCTAGTTTCCTAGCCTAATGGGAAATAGCCATACACAGGGCTCCTTGAAGAATAAATGAGATTGAGGTAATGATGAGTTCTGTGCACTCCCATGCAAGGTTCATGCTTAGTGAGGCACTAGACACATTATTGTAATTTTCCCTTTAAGCCACCAGTTTAATTTAGATTTCCAACTGTACAGAGTCTCCTGCCCACGTCGACTTGGGGTATAACCACCATGACTGACAGGGAATAATACCACTGACCGGGGGTGGCAATGAGGAATAACACCATTCAGTACTACCAATAGAGTGTTAATGAGTCGCCTTTTTTAATCACATGCCTGATTTTAGACCATTTCACTAGAGGAAAAGGTAACGACACAGTAAAGAATATCAGACACTGAATGTATGTAGAGGGATTTGAATAGTCTGCTGCCCATAGTATGTTTTGTACTTTCCCTTTGCACTGAATGTAAAGTGCTGTTCTCCCTATACCTTGTTTATCAGTATGTATTGTGATGATTTTTAGGTATGTACTCCAGTAGATGTACTCGCCAATCAGTCCTTCCAATTCTGTCCTCTATGATTATGTTGCATACGGTTGCTTTCTTTTTCTCATATACCTTCCCCTTGCTTCTGTTTTCACTTCTGTTTTTCATGAAAAGAACAAAAACAAGTCCACTTTACCTTTGATCGGATAGTCAAACACGATCTCGCTTAGCAGCAACTCAAACAATTATGGCATCCCACATTGTTTCACTGCAGCGTTTCATCTATTACAAGTACAATCATTACGCAGCCAACGACTACAACAACAACTACACCGGCTGCAGTCTTAAAAATACATTTTTTTTGTACCGCAGGCGAACATGGGCAGGTTAGAGGCAGTGTGAAGCAAAATTTAGCCTAACTGAAAGCATCTGCCATTCCATTGGCAGATGAGGATACGCAGCCAATGAAGTGCAGAGACTGGGGGCCAAGTGGGAACACTAGGCACAATATAATATGCATAGCACGCACTGAATTATTTAGCCAGGGTTGCGTAATGCTTGAATGCTATGCCTGCAGTCCCAAAGGTTCTACCAAATGTCACAGATGGTCAAGCTCAAAGCTAAGTTGGTAAAGATGGAATGTAAGTGCTCGGTTCTGCGGACGCTGCCGGTACGTACGGTACCGCGAGTATATGACTGGGTATGAACGCACCGCCAGACACTGCCAGCGCTACAGCGTTCAATTAAAGAGGGCACCTGTGGTTCACTGCACACGCACTTCAGTGACGAAGCTTTCCTGGTGACGGATGTAAACAGAATCAGAATCACTTTTATCGACACAGTACATGCACAAGAATTTGTCCTTGAGATATAACGGCTTTTAGAGCTTCACAGTACATGCCACCGCACGCGGTACAAGGATCCTCACATAAATTTTAAAGGGGCAATGCAAGACATGAAATGGCACCTTTATTTCCTTGATTTGATGCATTTCCAGTTGAAACAGGATGTTGGGGCGGGGCATAATGCAGTGAGGGATCATTCAAAAGTCTAAACCAATGGAATATGAGTCAGGGAGATTTGATGGGAGGGGTGTGGAAAGCCAGGACTGTTAAAAAATCTGATGGTTCTATTGGTTAGAAATTTATATTTACGCCTACTGGTGCAGCATGAGGTCATCATGAAAGATACTCTGTTTTCCAGGAAGTGAAAGTAATGGGAGTTCATTTCATGGGGACTTTGTCATTGGACTAAAGCTTGAAAAAGTCCTTAGTCTTCATGCCACCTTCACAGCAATTAGCAAAGCCATAAATTTACTCAGGATTAGATCACCGTTGAAAAAGATAGATACTACACCAAGTTTCAACACATTGCTTGGTAGGATTATGATTTGGGATGTTCAATATTCTACCATTTTAGTAATACTGGTGGAATAAATAAACCCTTGGGGGAAAAAACGACTCAAATGCAAAAGGAGACTAATGACATACCAGCTCAATTAACGCTGCATGACAACAACATTATAAATACAACAACCACTCAGTGCAATAGCTGTTAATGGTGCCAACGAGTGGCAAACACGTTAAGGATGAGGATGGGGTGTTGTTGAGGGGCTGAGAGTGTGTCCAAATGTCCTCGAGACCACACACAATATATCATTATATAATTTGGTTGTGTTTAGAAGATTTGCCTTCTCTGATAACTGAAAATAGGTATAAGTCAAATTCAAATCGCTGTAATTTTGGTTTGAATGCACTTTTGATTTCAGAGAAGCAACAGCAAATACCCCAAGGAGCAAGCAATAACAGTTTTCTATCATTACTGTTTAGAGCAGCCGCAGTATTGATTTTTTTCCTTTCACAAATTAGCGAAGCCATTCAAACCGTCACAGTAACTGCCATAAAAAAAAAATAATTAGAACCTCAGAACAGTGTTACAGTTGTTGTAAGTGCTCGCCACTTGTTGCTGTCCCGGTTGTATGTAGTCACTCTGGCAAATGCCTCGGAGACTCCTAACTGACGTAGTGCCGTAGATTTGTCGTGTTTCCTCGCATGACGTTGATTTTCTTGCTGCAAATGCGGCACACTGCCTCATCCAAATTCTTTGGCTTTCCCTCTTCATCGGGCTCAAAGCCAAAATGTTCCCAAACAGGAGAAGTAACGTTGGGTTTCGCTACAAGATCCATGTTTTTAGCCTAATTTGAAGCGAAAACTTTCCGTTTTGGAACATAAACAATAGGCCTAAAATAAACGAAAAAAAAACCCAGCGGTGAAGCGGTGATCAGCTTGACTCTGCGGTGGGCGTGACGTGATTGCGTTACCGTGGTAATGCGGTAACCGTGGCAGCTCTATTACTGTTTATAATGATAATATTGAATGAACTACTAGGGCTGATACTAATACTACTGAGTGGGCAGACTCCCCGCCTCCTCCTTGCCCTCCTTAAAACATAAAAAGAAATTAAAAATCTTGAACCATAAAAGAACATTTCTCTTTGCTTTAATAGTCTCAATCCCCCTATTACTGTAAGTACTTGTATGTTTTAATTATATTTTACAGAGGGAGAGGAAAAGGGAACTGACCATGAGTAATTGTGGAACGTGCAATTTTTCCTCAGATAGGAATTTTAATGACCCGTCAGGGCCAGTTCCTTTAACAGTCACAACAATAATAACCAGAAAATAAAAGTACCCATCAGTGCATATCTTCGATTCTCTTGCTTTGCAAAGATCCTTGCTCCCCTGCACTTTAATCCATTAACAACCTTCAGTTCAGGCTTCATGTTTAGATACACACTGTTGCCTGTTGAACACCTAGAGGGCCCAAACACATCTGCCCGGCTCCTGTTCGCGGACTTCTCGTCTGCCTTCAACACCCTACAACCCCACATCCTGGCTAAAAAACGTATGAACTGCTTCAACCTGGATCACCAGCTAATTCTGTGGATCATGGACTTCCTCACCCTAAGAACACAGAAGGTGCTGGTTAATAAAAGGCTCTCCGACCTCCGGCACACATCCACTGGCTCCCCCCAGGGCTGTGTCCTCTCACCCCTGCTGTTCGTCTTGTACATAGATGACTGCAGAAGCCGCCGTCCTAATCGCCACCTGGTGAAGTTTGCGGAAGATACTGTGCTCCTTTCCCTGCTCTCCGGCCCTGCCCAAGATCACGGGCCGGTCCTCAGTGAGTTTGTGGAACGGTGTGACAGCTCCTGTTTGGAGCTGAATGTCACCAAGACCAAGGAGATGTTTGTGGATTTCACCAAGCATGGAGTGGGAAGGACTGCGACCATAATTCATGGGGAACCAGTGGAAGCTGTACACCAGCACAAATACCTGGGCACTGTCATTGATGACAAACTGCGCTTTGAAGCCAACACAGAGGCGATCATCAAAAAGTGCCAACAGCGTCAGTATTTCCTGAGGAAGCTAAACTCCTTTGGGGTAAGCAGAAATATCCTCAACACATTTTACAACTCCTTCATTGAAAGCATAATAACCTTCTCATTCATTTGCTGGTTCCACTCTCTCACAATCCAAAACAAGAAGCGCCTCCAGAATAATGTGAACACCGGCTCCAAAATCATAGGCCACCCCCTCCGGTCTCTGACCTCACTGCTTGATCAGCTAACGCTCCGGAAAGCCCACTCCACCCTACAGGACCCACCCATGTCCTACACAGGGCCTTCGAATGGCTGCCCTCTGGTAGGCGTCTGGGCTGCCCTGCAGCTAGGACTAAACGGAGGAAGGCAATCATCATATATGAAACTCCAGTCTGCCCCGGGCCCCCTCTTCATCCCTCACCTGGGACTAATCCCCACACCTACTGGTCTGCCACTTGTGTCCTTTTACTATGCCTGCTTCAGGAATTGCCCCTCGGGGATAAATAAAGTTTTTTGAATTGAATATAATTTAATTGCCTTTATCAATGATCCACTTGTGCTGTGTAGCAAAGTGCATAGTACTTTGTTACAGTACAAAGGAATGTTCATTGCCATTCATAATTTCTACAACCATCAAACCTTCATTAGCACAGAGCCGGTTAATTGAATGTGGTTCAGTGCAAGCTGCATCCAGCAATCTATCTCTCATTGCACTGAATCTATCAATGTACTGTGTGATTGACAAAATAACAGCAGACAAGTGGCTTGAATTACAAAGAGCAGACCGTTGTTATCTCCCTGGCCGCTGACTAGCTTGTTTTGTTTTTTTGTTTTTTCCACGAGAGAAATAAATGGGCAACATTCTCTGATGAGATTAGAAGATTAAGAGATAGATTAGCACAGCACCTTCTCTGCCACATGAACTCATTAGACACCATCAATAAAGAAAGTTAATTAATTACGGAGCCTTATTTAACAAGGCATTCTGAATCATTGCAATTGACTTGTGGGGGTTGTGTATACTGACCAAGGGCCGTGTACCAGTGGGCATGAATTCTTCAGTGTTTACATGCTTCAGTGCAGTGCCAGTCAAATGTTTCTGTGTTGTGTATGTCAAAAAAAAAGAAAGAAAATTACATGTTCCCCATGTGTTCTTTTGCATGCAAGAGTGTATTAGCCTTGTCCATCATGACTAATACGCCTATTTTATCTCTGCTCATTTTAATAATTTTTCCACCCACGCGCTACTCTAATGATGACATGCTTCATTTTCATCAGAACTGCAGATAATTTATGGATGGAAGAAGGCGGACGCCTGGTATCAAGAGCCTCCTCTCCTGTGTGCTGAGCACCTACTCCAACCCTGTCAAGTTTTTGACTTTTACACTACTAAGCATGCAAGCTAAGAATGAGATGCAGTGGAAATTGCTCTCCATTTAGCTATGCATGCGCTTTTGCTCTGGATGCAAACGCTTGGAAACATGAAATGAGAGTTTTGTGTGTGATCCAGAATTGGGCTATTGGGCATCATCACTGAGATTAGCATTGTCAGTTCTCCTTTAACTATCTCTCTCCTAATCACATCTTTCTCCTTTTCCTCCTCCTCATCCCTATCTTCCACAGCAGCAGCAACAAAAACAGCAGCACAACACACAGCGATCCCCTGAGAATAATGTTGCTAAACCAGTCCTAATCCTCTTCCCTTAATTCTAGGGCTTTTCCACTTGAGGGAGGGAGCGGAGTCCTCTTCAAAGGTGCCCTTCCAACCTTCAACTGCAATCCCAGACTGCACCTGGACACTGCCATGTTCCGTCCAGTCAGCAGTTATGCCTGCAACTTGCACTTCCCCTGTGGCGCAAACAGGAACATTTCCATTATCTCAAGGTCTTTTTTTTTTTTTTTGCTAGGTCATCGCACTGGCACTCACTACATAAGATTGTGTGTACAGTAAAAAGTTGTGCAATAAATGACAACAGCACAGTATATAAATAACAATGTGGGGGGTAACGTGTTACAAACTAATGTGTTACTGTAATCACATTACTTTTTCCTGGGTTAGGGTTAGGGTTAATGTTAGGGTTAGTAAAATAAGGCATTACTGTTCCAATTTCAGTAATCATATTACAGTCACTGATCTACTTGCATTATATTCTTCAGCCTCTTTAACCTCTTTATTGCCATAATATCTATCAAAAGATTTTAGAAGAGAGAGGAAATATCAGAATTATGAGTAAAGGGCAAAAGTCAGAAAGTCTGAATTTAATGCTGTAGGCTCTGTCTTTATTAAAAACCTTAAAATAATGATTTTGTGTCTGTCGTTATTTAGACTTCTCCTGATAAAGTGGGCTCAGGTCTGCAATATTTATTGACCCAATGAACACTAAGTAAGCCTAGCACAATAATTTTAGGGTGTAACACAAAAGTAATGTAACTAATTACTTTTCTCTTAGTAAAGTAATTCATTACTTTTAAGAAAAGTAACCAGTAATGTGTAATTTATTTTGTTTTTTACAGTAACAACCTCAACACTGCTGAATAATAATGACAGGTAATGATGAAGTGCAAAACTAGGATGGCTCAGAATAAGATCAAATTCAGATCTAGCTGTTCTCACTGTTCTGTTTTTAATCAGTATGCTGGCAACATGTCGTTCTCAAAACACCTCTTGAATTTGCTTAAGATCAAAATAACAATTCTCATTAACCTGTGGCATGAATAAGAAAACTCTGTTCTGAGTTCTGCATATGTATATGCATAACCTCACAAAACTATTTTCCTCACGGCTTTGCAGTGACTCGCTCTTTAAGCGCAGTGGGGGAGGCATGGTGAGTAGAGTGGATATGTGGATGACTGGATGCGGTCTGGGTGCTGGATGTTTTTTTCTTAAATTGTTCCCTAGGGAGGCAGCAGCCTCTATCTTGAGATGGACAGGTGGCAGTGGCACGCTTCACAGACCTACTTTAATTGGGATCCTCTGTAGCTTGTAGCAAGCACTCTCCCTACCTCTCATTCGCTAAAGTGGTTGAGTGGCGCATAACGGTTTCTGAGAGCAGACACAAAGTAAATAATGAGTGATGTTCCTGACTATTTCTAACCAGTGTCTTGTATGTTTTGAGAGAGTGGGTGTAAGCCTGCGATGGACAGCAAACACTGGCAGAAAGTGGGGCATGTGTTACTGCATCTACTCCTACATGGGCTCCTCTTATTATTTCCACTTCAGTGACTTCGACAAGCCGGCCTGATATGAACCTCACCACATTTGCATTGCAAAGCGAGCCTCATTGACATGGTGCACATTACGTGTTAATCATACACTGATTAAAAAACAAACAAATGTGTTTATAAGTAAAGGAGTCTCTTGGTATTCTCATCTCTATTGATAATTTAAGACCCATGTTATTTTCCAGTCCAATTTCCCAAGTTAACCCTATAGTTGCCAGTGATACAGTAAACACAGCAAATATCAGTGGAAGGTAATGTTCAACACGACCATGCCCACACTGATGTCAAGGTTGATAAAATTGAGTTCTTTTATCCAGGACAACAAAGCTAAAATGGAAATCATCTTGTGACTTCTCAATAGTTTGAGGATTGCAAATATTTTAACTTTTACAAACTAACTAAACCAGAATTGGCAGAAGGTGCCATTCCATTCAACTAATATGGACAAGACTGGCTTTTACCCCACATCTGAACACTACATAAAAATGGATGCCTAGGGGATTGCCATGGTAACCACCTAATCCGTGTACATCGCCTTGCCATCGGTTGTCGGTGAGGCGGTGATGGAAGTGGATGTGAGACGGTTGGCTAATGAGATACTATACAGCTGCCTTTGTCCTGAAGCCTATATTTAAACCCGCCACGTTTAATTCATCCCCAACCATCGTCCTCTCACACTGGCCCTGTATCTGAGATGGAACATCAAATGTACTGAGGACTTAATGAAGTGAAATGTCACAGCCCTATGGCAGGGTTGTACGGGTTATAGATGGGATATGAATGTCACTCCATAATGCATCGGCCCTCATGACCCAAGGAGAGAGTGGCACCGAGGTTTGTGTGTGTAAAGTGACTCCATGCTAAAATCACACTGCAACCAGACACAGCTAGTACTCAGCTGATCCATAGTCAGTGATTTTTCCTGCCAAAGGACTCTTTTTAAAGGACAATACCGGTATTTTTTATTAAGTTTATGCCATCTCATCCAGGTTGCCACTCTCCTATCCATTATTCCTGCTGGTGTCTGTACAGTCAGCGTAGTTGCAGATAATCAAGGCTTGTTTTCCTCCCTTCAGAAGAAACCATTTGCTGCCATTCAATCTTGTACAGTATGAAAAACAACTTCCACAGACTTGGAAATTGCACAAGCTAGATAATCCATCACTGTAAACATGAAGCCTTAATTGGGTTTTGCCCAAGTTTCTCTGTTTTATCATCATTTCATTGTGACCTTTCATTGGATAAGAGAATATTTCAGGCTCTTTGACTGGATGAGCAAGGCTGGAGGACAGATATAACACAATGTAAACACAAGATGTAGACAATACTTAATGCAAGTTTATGTTACGCTCTGCTTACTGTCAATCACGTACACCCACTGGATGAAGTCTCTGCCAGGAAATAATCCCTCACAAACATGTCGCCTTACAAACTTTTTTGTCACATCCATGTCTTCTTATTTAGGGCAGTTTTGTTAGCAGTGAAAGCAATTGATTTCAATAGGCTTGACACAAAAAGTTTGCATTTTAAAAACGTAAAAATGTTAAAATGTCTAGTTACATACGGCATGCACTGCAAAATGATTGGGGGAAAATGTAAACTAGATGTAGACAGTAGCAAATGGGCTATAACTCAAAATGACACCAGTTTCCCTGTTTAAAACCTTTTATTATCCAGGGAAAGCTTACAGAGCATGCATGTTCTTTTCCGGTGACATTCTGCTTCACGTTCACATAGTAACACACTGAGCTGCCCAGTATAGAGCAGCTCCACTGGAGCAGCTGGGAGTTAAGTGCCTTGCTCAAGAGTACCTTGACAGGAGTTGTTGAGCGAGTGGAGAGTGTTACTCATTCACTTTCTCCACTTGCCTTGAAGTCACAAGCCTGGCTCTCTAAACTCCCGGCTTATTCACATGTCAATATTTGTTTCCCTCCTTATCCATAATAATACAACATACATACATACAGCAGATTGTCACAGTCAGAAAAGTGAAATATGTTTTTTTACGTGTATATGACCTTGCAGGCAAAAAACAAATCTGCCAAAAATACCACCAGGCTTTTCAAACAAACTCCTTTTATCAAATATGACAACTGAAAAGGTTACATTAACAGTCTCCATGGTGATGCATCCCCGAGAGTCTGCGATGAGGCAGGAAGAAATAAACAGCGTTTACAGACACCTCAAGTTTGAGCAAAACACATTGTCTGGCACAAGTTCAAGTGTGTCTTGTAGAGTTTAAGAGCTGTTGTCATTGCGATGACGGCCATTAAGGACTATTCAAGCCTTGGGATGTCGGCTGCAGTATGGGAGGGGGAGTCGACATCGGACGTTGAGCGTCAGTGACAGGTACTGTATAACTGGGGAGACAGTACAGTACCTGCTGCTGGATAACACTAACTCTGCTGTAAGGTTTTATTCTGACACCTTCTCAAGGTTTCAACTGCAAATCCAATACAGCAAAAAGTACAGTATATGTCAAAAGTATGTCACAAAATACAGAGGAATAATACATCTGTTATATGCCATACACTATCACACATACTATACTATACTATACTATACTATACTATACTATACTATACTATACTGTGTACTGTACTGTACTGTGCTGTGCTGTACTATGCTATCCTACACTATACTGAATTTGCCCAAGGGGAGTAATTAAGTGCTATCTTATCTTATCTTATCTTATCTTATACTATACTATATTATATGCTATGCTATACTACTCTATAGTATAAAATATCAGACTGTATTATACTGCATTGTACTATATTATACTTATGCTATTCTATACGATACAATACAATATGATACTATATATATTATACTATACTGTGCTATACTATACTATAGGCTACTATACTATACTATACTATACTATACTATACTATACTATAAAATACTGTAAAATAGTAATAATAAAATAATGTAAAATAATATACTGGACTGTACTGTATTATTAATTACTGTACTGTACTACATTATACTGTATTATACTATAAAATACCATAATAGACTGTATTAAACTGCACTGTACTATAGATATGATAAGATGCAACACTATACCATACTAGACTATACTATACTATACTGTATACTAATTTAATAACATCTCACAGCCATTATGTTGGTTTTACTTTGGTGAACACTTTAGGATTCTGCATTCAGTGTTAGAATGATACTTGCAGGACCTTCTTCCTCTTCCCCACTCAAACCCCATTCCCTTCCCATTCTCCTGTTTCTTTGATAAGCTACTGTTCACACAGTGATGTTGCATCCATCTCTTGCTCTGGATAATCACTTTGGTCTGTGTCCATTTTTGTGTCAGCGGTCGTTGTGAATGGTGAAACAGCACACACAGAGACACCGATTGGAGTGACTCTAGCATCAGTGCACCCTCCCATTAGCTGTGAATTTGGCTGTCATGTGCACACACCTAAAGACACAGATTTGGACATTTGGTGCGCCTATCTGCCAATACTTAGTGTAAGAAAATCAATGGGCTCTTCTTATTCCCAGACTCAAGTGCAGCAGAGCCTGTCAAAATTGTCAAGTGCTGCATGGAAATGTGCACTATATGAACAGCAAGTAACGTTTCCCCATTCGGGAATGTCCATCAGGAGCTGATTGAAGAAGGGGATCCTAAACCAATTTGTGATGTAGTGGACAGTTTGTCAGCTGATATGTTTTTTTTTTATGTGTCTTGTACCCGTAAATGAAATGGAAACATCCATCAAGACCTTACAGTATGTCTGTATTTGAGGTAGTTTTATTGATCTTAGTGTCATATGTTCCCTTCAAAATCATTTGGCATCCGGCAGCAAACAGTGTTTTTATTTACCTGCTAAATTAAAGCATCCCATCCCCTTTTTGATGAATATTGGAAATGGAGCAAAAATCCTGTGCTTTACTCCATCTTAGCACTAAATGCTTCATTCTTTTTTTGTATGATTTTATTTTTGTTTCTTTATAGACACAAATCATGACATCTTATACAATACAATTATCACACACAAAACATCCTAACATAAATACAAAACATCCATACAAAACAAAACCCAACATTACTAGACTTACGTCAGAACATACAAATCAACCTATTTGTTCAGTCCTACATATCCGCTATATTCCCAAACCATACCACCTATTAATTTTAACACCTCAGCTATCCAATACCTTTTCACATAGCCTCTTTTGCAAATTAACACATTATGTTCATTTTTATCACCTCTTTTATGAAATCCACCTGATTAATACTCTTTATTTCTTCTATAACTTTCATCTCTTAATCTGCACACCTAATAAAAAAACAAAAAACAAAAACAAAGGCAACCTCCTAAGCAGTTACCTATGCTATTATCCTTTCTATATTTAAATAATGAAGCATTTCATTTTTCCAATGTTGTAGTGTTGGAGGTTTGGTAGATTTCCAATGTCTAAGTAAAAGATTTTTAAATACGATTGATGAAAAAAGGATTATCCAACCCCAAGGGTATCTCACTGTACCCTTGTATGTCACATCATGAAATAAACAAATGGATGAATTAAATTGAGTTTTACTTTAAGTACCTCTGACAACCATTGTTCTATATCAGACCATATCTTCTGAACTTTACAACACTCCCAGAAGGCATGTGTTAATGAATCTTTAGTTCTACACTTGAAGCAATTGTCTCATGTACTACTATAATATTTATGAATTGTATCTCTCGTATAATAAATTCTATACATTATTTTATATTGGATTAAATGTAGATTTTCAATGTTCTCCCCAAATCCAGATTCCAAGCATTTATCTTACCTTCTAAGAGTTTTTCAACTGTGTAAGATTTCTGCAGCATTGTATAAATGTTACCTATCATGTTAATATCCTTTTCGGTATCAAATAAAATTTCCTCGACTGTGCTCTGCTGTCCAAATAAATGTAGGTCAAAATTCTGTTTTATATAGCTTCTAAGTTGCATGTATTTAAAAAAAATGTCAAACTGAAGTTACTTTGGAAATCTGTCCAAGGAATAATTGTATTACCTTTTATTAAATAATTTAAAGTCACTATTCCCCTTGTTCTCCAAGTAGACCAATTTATTGTTGAATTCTGAAGAGCTATCCAAGGATTGTTCCATAAGATAGTGTTTTTTGGAACTGTTATTGGCTCACCTAGTATCCTCTTAATTTTCTTCAGTGATGTTACTGTATTTTTTACTATAAAATTTGTAATATTCTTAGTATTATCCTTTGAAAATAAATGGGGATGGGGATGGGGATGCACTTGAGCATCTTCAATATGAATCCATTTTTCTTCCTTTGTATATTTGACTATATGTCACAAATAGAATTCTTGGGTGGCAAGTTGGTATAACTCTAAGTCGGGAAGGTTAAATTCACCCTCAGATTTAGGGAGATGTAAAACTTTCCTTTTGATCCTTTGGGTTTTTCTTGCCCATATAAAATCTGTTAAGGCAGAATATGCTTTTTTAAAAAACATTTTTGGCGGGTTTAATCGGTATTATTGAAAATAAAAAGAGAAAATTTGGAAGCCATGTCATTCTGAAAAGATTAATTCTGCCAATGATATTTATGGGAAGATTATTCCATTTAGTTAAAGCGTCTTTCATACTATTAAGTAATGGAATAAAATTATCTTTATATATCTGTTGTTTATTGTCACTAATTAAGCATCCTAAATATTTAATATTTTTAGTCCACTTAAATGGTAGTTGCTCATCATGATTTATTTTTTACGTTTCCCTATTGCCATTATTTCCGTTTTCTCCATGTTAATTTTATAGCCTGAAATACAAGAATATTTAGAAAAGATTTTTAACAAAGGAGGTATGGAGTTTTCTATGTTTGTTAAATATATCAAAAGGTCATCAGCAAATAAATTAAGTTTATAATTATGTTTGCCAATATTGACTCCTGTGACATTTGGATCTTGTCTAATTCTTTCCGCAAGTGGATCTATTGCTAACGCAAAAAGAAGGGGGGGAGAGAGGACATCCTTGTCTTGTGCCCCTCTCTAAAGCAAATTCGGCAGATAATATATTGTGAATATAAATTTTTGCTTGGGGGTGTTTATATAATAATTTTATAAAATTTGTAGTCTCTTCTGGAAAACCAAAGGCTTCTAGTATTTTGAACAAATAGGGCCATTCAAGACGATCGAAAGCTTTTTCTGCGTCCACTGCCAATACAGATAAATCTATGTCATGTTTTTTTGCATACTGTATAATACTAAGGCATGTCTTTGTATTTGTTTGTAAATGTCTATTTTTAATAAATCCTGTTTGATTAATGTATATTAACTCTGGCAAAACGTTTGCTATTCTATTGCTCATAATTTTTTTTTATATTTTATTGTCACAATTTATTAAACTTATAGGTCTGTAATCTGTGGGGGACTCTCCGGATTTTCCTGGTTTTAATATATCTGAAATTATTGTTTTATACAGGGATTTAGGAAAAACTGAATTAAAGGAATAGTTCACCCAAAATGAACATTCAGTCATTATCTACTCACCCCCATGCCGATGGAAAGTCGGGTGAAGTTTCTTAGTCCACAAAACCGTCCTGGAGCTTCACAGCAAAACAGCGTTGCAGCATTCTCCTAAA